>NC_056729.1:69456012-69748512 GCF_019279795.1 Protopterus annectens
AAACAGATATGGTAAAAGCAGAATAATAATATACTTTAAAACATGTGAAAAGGTTTAATAGGAATAAAGTGTTATGGAAAAAATGGGTGGAATAGAAGCACTGATACTACAGTTTCCTAATAAATTGTTCCCATTTTCTCCTGAAGCAATTAAACAAGTGAATACAGGAATTAATTTTATTATTCAATAACGAAATGCTCTTGGGAGAGAAGTTAGTAGGAAATAATGTTGAATGACATAAAAGCACAAATAAAAACAGCTAATGAGGTGATGCAGCATTAAAAATGGGGGTTAATAGGGTGGTGTTTGGTGATTTTTATATGACAGAGATGTATAATTGTTGACTTATGAGAATATCAGTACTATGAACATCAAAGTTAATTTTTGAAGATTATACACATAGTCTACTGTATTTACTGCGGTGCATTATAGTCCATGAAGAGATTTTCCACAAAAAACAATAAATATCCCTGTGCTTAGACATGGTGTTGGTTATGAACAATCCCCGACTAAGAATGAAATCCAATAAATGCCCACACATGTTTAGAGCAGGCAAGCAATTCCTCAGTCATACCACTACAGGTTTCTCCATCATTTCATACATGCGTATTAATGTTTCACAATAGAAAAAAAGCCAGTAGGTAGTATCCTGTTGAGCACTGCACCCACTACCTCCAAGAAGGTTAAATACTCTACAGTCAGTAAGTACTCGTGCACAAAACAGCAAGTTTTTTTTTTTTCCATACTAAGGAAAATCTTTCATTTACCACTACAAACCCTTATGGCACCCGGCCCCTGGCTTACCAGCATCTCAGCATGGTTCAGTACTTTCCTAAGGGGCAATTCCATAGTAGGACAGAGAACAACCTGATGAAGTCTGGTTGCAAAACTGGTGTAAAGACGTATGACCAAGTGGTTTTAGCTGGTACTTCTCAAACTATAACACAAGGTTCAAGTCCTTACCTTCTAGTAAGGAGACATTCTGGGTTTCAAAATTCAGTTTACATTGCAGGATCTAAACTGTCAATCTCTCTTGTTCCGGTCTGCCACATAACTGGAACTGCAACTGATCCCAACCTACTGACTTGAAGGTGGGAAGCCCAAACAGCTCCATGCACTGTTTCCATGCACAGCCTAACCAGGCTATGCGATTCAGTCAGTTTGTAGGCACCCAGCAGTGACCACCACCAAGCCAGGCTCCAGAGGCAAGTGATAGCATCCCTGGCTCTGGGTGAGGTTCTTCGATTGTTTACATGAAACAGAATAACAGAAGTCACAACTTTTGGATCACTGTTTCTTTGGGCCATTATTTTAGACCAGTTTGTCATGGACAACCCTACCAAGAACATAAAACTCCCCCAAATAGCTCTAAGAGCCACAGAGAGACACAAACTCCTCTACAATGATAAGGTCACAATCTGGAAGACCAACTTCAGAACAAGTGAGCCAGAATTTTTCATACTGGTCTCAGTAGTAGCAGAGGTTTGTTTCCAAAGGTTGTATGCAAGCCCCAAAGTGTAATATTTTCTGCTTTTTCCTGGGACGCATCACTGCTGCTCTCAAATATGCTTTTTAAATAGAGGGTATATTTAGCAAAGCTGCTAGTCAGCTAAAACTGAAACCTGGTTAAGATATCCCTGCAATTACCTATCTGAAGCTTACAATTTGCATTATATTTTGAACTGATTAGTTTTACTCAGGGTTTATCCCTATCATCAGGGTTGACCATGCCTCCAGAAACTCCTCACCAGCAGTCAGAGACTGAACACAGGAGATTTCCTACATTAAATTTCTTTAGCTAGTACTTTAACTGCCAGTTATACTTTCCACATTAGTTTCATTTAACAATATGTCTAAATTTAGTCCACAAGGGTTACATAACATGACCTATATATCTGAATTTATTTTAAAGTTAACACACTTGTCTCACTTCACAACATGGTTCACTACATGCCATTATCAATCAATAAAATTTCGCACGTTTTAGAAACTGAAGAACAGCTAATGAATGATCTGAGATGCAAATGGGAACAATAACTAATGTATTTATTCCATAGCTGTTAATTACATACATCCAGAATGTGGGACAAGGTCATAAACAGTCAGTGATAAAGGGCCAAAAAATAGGATACCGTTAAAATACTGGTAACACCAACATGCAGGTTTAAAAAAAAAAAAAAGTACAAATTGTCATGTACTTCCTGAAGGCAAACATCCAACTATAAAAATTGTGTTTACTTCTTGAGTGAAAGCTATATATATATATATATATATATATATATATATACATACACACACACATATATATATTCACTTTATATCTCGATATATTGAAATATATATATATATCAATTTTTGAAACATAGAAAACTCAGAAGCTCGAAATTCAAAATCTCACACACTGGTGATTTTGAATTTTGTGCTACTACACACACACACACACACACACACACACACACACACACACAACATCCTCCCCACACATAAACACAACCTCTCTACTACATAAAAGCAGGGGGGCAAGCCTCCCTGCACCCCCCCCCATTAAATATTCTAACTCTGAGGTCGCACTACACACAAACACCACCACACAAGCTACATTCTGCTCGCACACACACACCACAGCAACAAAACACACTAACACACCACAGCCCCTACACAAAACCCTTACACACACACACACACACACACACACACACACACACACACACACACACACACACACACACACACACACACTTACCTGAATCCGTAATCACAGCAGAAAGTACAGTTGTTTACATTTACCATAAATGTAGATGTTCGAATGTATTCACTGCTGCAGTCATTACATTTGGATTATCTGCCTACAGGTAAGCCCTCAGCCAGCCTGAATATCAAAGTCTTGGATCCCTGCGTCAGATGCTGTCTCTTCTTCCATGATGTCAGGTCGTCAGCGGTATAAAACATGCAGCCGACACCATTACATCAGTTTTTCTTGCCCCGGATGTCAGGTGCCCCCATAATGGGAAGCAATTATATGTTATGTTACACCTCCGACAAAAAAACAAATACACCAGAAAGCTCAAATACACCAAAAAAGAAGGAAAGGTCGAGCCAAGAGAAGTCAGGGGGTTGGAGGGAGGGTATCCAGGGCTGCAACAATGAATACACTTGAACATCTACATTTATGTTAAGTGTACACAACTGTACTATGTTCTTTGTGTTTCACTGTTGCAGTCATTACATTTGGGTAGATTTCCAAAACTAAGGAAGGGAGGTGGAAGTTAGAGAGCATTAGGACCAGCTATTAAGCCCTGCAATACTGCAGTGGCAAAACCAGTTCTGGATTTAGAAAAAATAGGCATGTGGAAATGCTTGGTGAAGGTATGAACAGAGCTCCAGGCAGCAACTTCTAGGATGTCCCTGGTAGGGACCCCTCTGAGAAAGGCTGTAGAGGTAGATGCAGCCCTGGTGGAATGTGATCTCTTCCCCTGTGGGGTAGGATTTCCATGTTGCTTATAGCAGAAATTAATGCAATGGGATATCCATTTAGAAATGGTTTGCTTTGAAATTGCCTTCCCCTCTGCCCCTGCAACAAAGCCAACTAGCAGCTGTTCAGAGTTTCTATGAGGCTTCGTCCTGTCCAAATAAAATCTAAGTTGTCTGTGCATATCCAAAGAGTGTAGTATTCATTCTACTTTGTTTTGTGGATTAGGGAAGAAAGTAGGCAAATTAATGGACTGATCTAGGGCCACACTAGACACCACCTTGGGCATAAAGGAAGGATTAGTCCTGAGGGAAACCCTGTCTGCATGGAATATAATGAAGGGCTCCACTGCCATGAGGGCCTGTAATTCAGACACTCTTCTTGCTGAAGTGATGGCTAGAAGTAAGACTGTTTTTCCAAGTGAGGAATTTCAACTCTGCAGTTGCAGCTGGTTCAAAAGGAGGGAGAGTGAGCTTTTCCAATACAAAGTTAAGGTCCCAGGCTGGAGTAGGGGCTCGCCGGGGGGGGGGGGTCTTACATTTTTAGTCCCTCTGAGGAATTGCTTTAGCAGGGAGTGAGAGAAGAGGGGAGGTTCAGTATTGTATAATGTGCTGAAATGGCAGAGGCATGAATTTTAATTGACGAGAAGGATAAGCCCTTGCAGAGCATTTCTGTTAAGTACTGAAGAATATTAAGTAAGCTGGGCACCGTTGTGCCCATCCCCCAAGTCTGGCTCCAGGAACAGTATATTTTCCACTTTTCAGCATAGGATTTTATAGTACTAGGCCTCCTTGCGTCCAGTATGACCTCTAGCACCTGCTTACTGAGGGATACTACTGGAGAGCTCAAGGAATTAGCCAGGCTGCAAGGTTCAGGTTTTGAAGCGGAGGGTGCAGAATATGGCCTGCCTGCTGGGACAGCAGGGAAGGTGTCGGAGGTAGATGCCATGGATCCAGCAGTATCATGCTACGCATGGCGAGGCCAGTCTGGTGGAATAAGAATTGTCCTTGGTTTGTCCTGTTTGATCTTTAGCAGAACCTTCGAGAGGAGAGGCAGAGGGGGAAAGGCATAGACCAAGAGGCTTTCCCAGGTAAAGGACAGGGCATCCACTTTCCAAGCTTGACTGGGGAGTCCTTGTGCAGAATTTGTCCAATTGGTAATTCTGGGGGGAGGCAAACAGGTCTATCTCTGGAGCCCCCATTTGTTCCTCAAGAGGTTGAAAATTTTTGGTTCCAGTTTCCATTCGTGTGGGTCCATGAGATTTCTGCTTAGGTCATCTGCCAGTGAGTTTAGCTTGCCTGGCAGGAACTGAGCTTGTAGGTGCACTTGGTAGCTCAAGGCTGTGTTCCACAGAACCATGGCTAGTCTGCAGAGAGGGTACAAGTGGGTTCCTCCCTTGCTTGTTTATGCACCACATAACTGCAGTGTTGTCTGTCTTTACCAATAATTGTCCTGGAAGGATGTGGTCCTTGAAGGCTGTCGGGGAATTCTGTACAGCTAACATTTCTTTTTGGTCGATATGCAGGTGCATCTGACTCCGGTTCCATTTGCCCTGAATGCACCGCCCTGCCAAGTGAGCCCACCACGCATAGTCTGATGCGTCTGTAGTCAGGGTTTGGGTGGCGGGGCAATTTGAAAGAGAGCCCCCTTGTTGAGGTGGCAGGCCTCTGCCCACCAAAGGAACTCTGTCTTTATACAAGGAATGACAGGAATCATTGATTCCAGGTCCTGAGAATGTTGACACCATAGGCTTATTAGATACCATTGTAGTTTCCTCATATGCAGTCTTGCATATGGAATTAGTAGAATGCAAGAGGCCATGAACCCCAGGGCTTGCAGGATTTTTCTTGCAGATAGTTGGGTCTTTGTGGTCAGTAGTTTGAAGTAGGCTGTCAAACTTGTTTCTCTAGCGTGAGGTAAGCCATCTGGGAAGTTGTGTTCAAGCTTGCTCCCAGGAATACAATCTGTTGGCAGGGTACTAGATGAGATTTCTTTTTGTTTATGGTGTACTCCAGTAAGGTTAGAAGTTTCTTTACGAATGCCAGATGTTTTAACAGCATGTTCTGGCTTTCTGCCTGAATCAGACAATCATCCAGGTATGGGTATATCTGAATATTTCTCTGCCTGCAAAATGCAATGGCTGGAGCTAGACACTTTGTGAATACCCTGGGTGCAGTAGATAAGCCAAAGGGAAGTGCAGAGAACTGATGTATGGAGCCTGCTCTGAAGCGTAGGTATTTCCTGCAAGATTCCCTTATTGGAATGTGCAGGTAAGCTTCCTTTAAGTCTAAGGTTGCCAACCAGATATCTTTGCCTAGCATAAGAAGCAGCTGTTGAAGTGTTAGCATTCTGAATTTTGGGATTACCAAAAAGGTGTTTAGAATAGAGAGGTCCAGGATAGGATGCCAGGAGCGGTCTTTTCTGGTGAGCCTCTGCCCACTGATTTGGGGGCAGGTCTGGCCAACCGTTTGGGGTTGGGTAAACTGTGGAAGTGGAATCTGTATCCTTGAAAAACTATATTTAAAACCCATTTGTCCTGGGTAATGACTTCCCAGTTTTTTGCATGCAGGGCATGCTTTCCTCCTAAGGGAGCAGGCAGTCGAGCAGGGCCTGGAAGGGTTAAGGTTAAGTCATTTTGACATTTTTCCATAGAGGGGTGTCTTATTACTTCCAGCTTTGAAAGTGGGAGCCCCCCACTGCTTAGGCCTGTGTGTAGCCTGAGACTGTAGCCTAGGTGGTCTGCTGTTCCTGGGTTTGGACTGAGAAGGCCTGGAAGAGACTGGAAAGGACCAGTTCTTAGAAGGCCAATGCCTACTAAATCTGGGAGGCTGTACTTGCAGGAAATCTTTAACAGTTTGCATAGATTTAGATTTTTCCTCCATCGTTTTAAGGACTTCCTCTGCTTTGTTGCCAAACAAGCGGTCTTGGTTTAAAGGAGCATCCAGTAATTTAGCTTTGACATGATCTGGCAAGTTTTGCTCATTAAGCCAAACATGCCTTCTAAGTACAGACCCAGTGACAGCAGCCCTGCAAGATGCTGCTAAAGAGTCAAAACCACATTGCAAAGTATGTTTACCAACTTGTTCAGCAGAAAGCAGTTGTTGTCTTTTGGCATTTCCCGGTTAGGGGTCACCACAGCGGAACTCCGGTCTGCTAATGAGTGCAGTAGATTTTCACGAACGCCGAGGTGCCAGCTCGATGTCCAACCTTCAGCAAAGGCACACCCATTTACGCATGTCTTTCGAACTCCCACCCAACCGTGGGGAGGACATGCAGACTCAACACAGAAGGCACTCCCCACACTCCAGCCGAGAATCAAACGGGAGAACCTTTTGCTGTGAGGCAACAATGCTAACGCTGCACCACCGTGGTTGGTAAATCCTGTAATTCTTTATGTTCAGCATAGTCAGGAATCAACATAATTTTCTGTTTAAGTAGTCTCATAATATGCTGCTGATACTTTAATATATGAAACTGGCAATTTAAGGCACTAATGGCCAAAGTAGCAGAAGTGTATACCTTCTTACCTCATCTGTCCAAGGCCCTGAAATCTCTACCAGAGGGGGTAGGGTTTTTGGCAGCAGTAGCCTTAATGCCTTTTGGTCCTTGGGGAAATGGTCTCTGGATCCGCAGTAGGATTCTTGAAGAGGAACTTGTGAGAGTCAGGTACTCTGTAATACTTGTCAGGTTTTCTGGGAGCAGGAGGTAAAGTGTCTGGGGCCAGGCTAGATTCCAAGAAGGCATCATCTACAATGTCCAGAACACGAGGGATAGCGCTAAAGGAGGGAGGAGTAAGAATTCCCCAAGCCTCTTTTTGGAGTCAGAGTAATCCTGGCTTCCCAGAGGAAATGCTCCCCAAGTGTGCAAGGTTTCACCAAAAGAAAAATCTTCTGGAGGAGAAGCAGAGGGAAGGGAATCCTCTGCATCAGAATCCTCATAGGTAGATGAGGGCAAATCCTGGTAATCAGAAGAAATAGAAATTTCAGAATCCTGATCAGAAGAATCAGAAGGAAAATCAGTTCTCGGTCTCAGAGAAGGAAGGCTGGCTTCCCCTAATTAAAGTAATAGTCTTTAGTCATTCTAAGCATTTGTTTTTTAGGCATATGGGCCTGACCATGAGGTTTGGACGTCAGTTTTCTAGGTGTGGGTCGAGTTCTATGCCTTGATGAAGAAGATGGCATCGGTTTAAAATGCAAATCTGTAGGCCTGAATACACCCTCAGAAGCCAGTGCCTGCACAGCAGCTCCGGACCCATCCAAGGGAGAGACATTCACAGGTTCCATTGTCGAAGAAGCATCTCGCAGCATACCGGACTCCGAATGGGTCTCAGTAGAGGCCTGCGAATCTGAAGTAGTGGGTATCAGGGGCTGCGAAAGCACCTCACTGAGTACCAGCAAAATGGCGACTAGCTTAACGGAAGCGTCATCGGCAGTTTTGGACCTATGTGGTCTGTCTCTGTCTTCATCTTTACATTTTTTCAGAATATCGGTAGTCGGATGGCTTACTAAAGACATTTCTGGATAGTTAAACAGAGTATGAAAATAATTTGCTGCGAAAATAGACAGACAACGAATAGTTCAGGGGTTGAATAAGGCACAAAACCGACAGCGAGGGACGTCGTGGTCTGGGCCTAAGCAAAGAATGCAGTACGAATGAAAATCTTTATGAGGTATTTGCTTAACACAGGTAAGACAATTGTTAACTTTTACTGGCATTGGTTAAGAGCAAGAAAAATGATCCCCAACGGGGTACTTTGCTTTTTTTCTAAGACTTCGGTTCTGAAACTCGAAAAAGTACAGTTTTGTACCTACCATAAATGTAGATGGTCGAGTGCCAATACAGCTGCAGTCATAACAGATGGGTTCTCCTGCCATCAGGCGGGTCCTCGGTCAGCCGAATTCCAAAGTCTAGGTCCGGCGTCGGTTGTCGTCACTTCTTCCCTGACGTCAGTGCGACAGGGGTATAAAAGAACTAGCCAACGCCATTTTCTTCAGTTTTTCTTGCCGCAGAGGTCAGGTGCCCCCAGAAGGAAGGCAATACATAAATTTATGTAATAATGCCATGCAATATAATCAAAAAACAGTAGTTGCAAGCAAATACACCATAAATGAATACCCCAATCAGGTTGTATGAGGAGGTGTTAGCCAATAGGCCTGTCCCAAGAGGGGAAGGAGGGAGGGAAACCTGGACTGCAGCTGTATTAGCACTCGAACATCTACATTTATGGTAGGTACAAAACTGTACTATGTTCATCGTGCATACAGCTGCAGTCATAACAGATGGGTAGAATCCCAAAGCTAAGAAAGGGGTGGTAGGCACTAGGTGGAACTAGGAGGAGCCAAAATGCCCTGCAAGACTGCAGTGGCAAAGCCTGCTCTAGATTTGGAGTATAATGGTAGGTTGTAGTGCTTGGAGAAGGTATGCACAGAACTCCAAGTGGCTGCTTCCAAAATATCCTTGGTAGGAACTCCTCTGAGGAAGGCTGCAGAGGTGGCTGTGGCTCTGGTGGAATGAGTCCTAATGCCTGTAGGTACAGTTTTGCCATGAAAGGAATAGCAAAAGCATATGCAGTGGGCTATCCATTTTGAGATTGTCTGTTTGGAGATTGGCTTTCCTTGAGCTCCTACCGCATAGGACACAAAGAGCTGTTCTGATTTTCTGAAAGGCTTTGTTCTGTCCAAATAATAACACCATTGTCTGTGGATGTCCAAGGAATGTAGTAATCTCTCCCCTTTGTTTTGAGGATTAGGATAAAAAGTAGGTAAATGTATGGCCTGATTTAAAGCTACCCTGGATACCACTTTAGGCATAAAGGACGGGTTGGTTCGTAAGGAAACTCTGTCCTGATGGAAAATGATAAAAGGCTGGACAGCCTGTAGTTCTTAAACTCTACGAGCTGAGGTGATAGCCAGAAGGAAAGCTGTTTTCCAGGACAAATATTGCAAATCTGATGAGGCAGCTGGCTCAAAGGGAGGCAAGGTCAGTTTTTCCAGAATGAAATTAAGATCCCAAGCAGGTATTGGTTGTTTCCTTGGAGGTCTTAAATTCTTAGCCCCTCTGAGGAACTGTCTTAAGAGAGAGTGAGAGAATAAAGGTGGATCAGTGTTGTATTCTGCAGAAATGACTGAGGCATGGATTTTGATGGAGGAGAATGAAAGTCCACTGCTTAGCAGCTCAGCCAAATATTGTAGTATTTGAGGTAAATTCAGTTTTCCAGGCTCCTGGCCCTTTTTCTCATTCCAGACAGAAAACCGTTTCCATTTTGCGGAGTAAGCTTTTCTAGTTGATGGCCTTCTGGCCTCCAAAATGACATTCTGCACCTCCTTGGAGAGTAGGGCCTGTTGTGATGCTAAGGAATCTTCCATGCGGCTAGATTGAGTGTTTTTAACTGGCTGTGAAGAGTTTTGAAGCTGTGCTGAGTCAGAAGAAGAGGCATTAGAGGCACGGTCCATGGTGGGGAATGAGTCAGGCTCCTCAGGAGTGGGCACCAGTGTTGCCTTGGCCAGTCCGGAGCAATGAGCATCATCTTTCGTCTGTCTGCTTTGGTTTTCAATAGAACTTTGGGCAGCAGAGGAAGAGGTGGGAAGGCATAAACTGTCATTGATGTCCAACTGAAAGAGAGAGCGTCCACTCTCCAGGCCTTTGGATGGAAAGTTCTTGAGCAGAATTTTGTCAATTGATGATTTTTGTGGGAGGCAAAAAGATCTATGTCTGGCTTTCCCCATTCTTGGATTATTTCTGTAAAAACTTTTGGATGCAATCTCCATTCGTGTGGATCTGTCATATTCCTGCTTAGGTTGTCTGCCAGTGTGTTTTCCTTGCCTGGCAAGTACTGTGCTTGTAGTTCCATTTGTAAGTCCATGGCCATGTTCCAAAGTGACATGGCCAGTCTGCATAGGGGGTAAGAATGTGTGCCTCCCTGTTTGTTTATGTACCACATAACTGTGGTGTTGTCTGTTCTTATCAATAGTTGACCTGGTTGTAGAAGGTCCTTGAAAGCTATAATAGCATTTATTACTGCTAGCATTTCCTTTTGATTGATGTGAAGGTGCTTTTCTTTTTGGGACCATTTGCCCTGAATGCACCGATCTGTCATGTGCGCCCCTCAGGCGTAGTCCGAGGCGTCTGTTGTGATGACTTGATTTGCTTGAGGCTTGCTGAATGGAAGACCTGTGTTTGTTTGACATGCTTGAGCCCACCACAGAAATTCCTTTTGCAGACATGGAATTAGTGGTATTATTGTTTCAAACTGTGGCTGTGTTGAGACCATATGTTTTTCAGGTACCATTGTAGTTTCCTCATATGCAGCTTTGCACATGGGATTAGTAAGATGCAAGATGCCATGAGTCCCAGAGCCTGCAGGATTTTTCTTGCAGTCAGCCTGGTGCAATTTGCTAGTGTTCTGAAGTATTGAATTAGTTGCCCCTGCTTCTCTGGCGTGAGGTAGGCCATATGGGTGTTTGTGTCCAAATTGGCACCCAGGAAAATTATCTTCCGAGAGGGTATTAGCCTTGATTTCTTTTTGTTGACGGTGTATCCCAGAGAGTTCAACAACATTATTACATAAGCCAGATGTTTCAGAAGAATGTGCTTGCTGTCCACTTGGATCAGGCAGTCCTCCAAATAGGGGTATATTTGTATCCCTTGAAGTCTGCAGTAGGCAATTACTGATGCCAGGCATTTTGTGAATACTCTGTAGAGTGAATACTCTTTTGATGCTTGCCAGTTCCAGTCTCTATTCTCATCATTTTCTTGCGTCTGTCCTCCACAGCCTAAAACAAACAGCCAGTGGATAAAATGTTAGGGGTGAAGCAGATGCATGTACTCATGTACTTCACTTTTACAGTCATCATTCTTACAGTCATAGTTGAGTTCAAGAATGGGGACTATTGTAGGTGTCATTCCTGCAAGGATATGCTTTCTGGACTGCCAAAATAGTGCCAAGCTAAGTAGCAGCAGGTCTGTGCCACTCAGTTCCAGCTAAGTGAAGTTGGATTTTCAGTATTCAAAAGAAGTCAATTAGATGTTAGAAAAATAGATTAAGGTGATCTGAATGTCAGTCAAGCTCCAAAAGAAAGGTAAAAAAGATAAAGAACAGAAAAACAGAGTGCAGCCTAACTCATCAGAAGCCAAGATGGAGTAAGTGTCACCAACATGGTATGAGATAAAGGAAATTTTAGACATGCTCCAGAATAACCTTGTAAACACTGAAGGAGAATGAAGGAAATGCAGGAAGGATTGAATTACCATTCTGACAAAATGCAGTCTCTGACAGATAAAAATGAAGAGTTAAAGCAAGGGTAGAGGTGGAGAAGGTGAGATTAGACTGTTTGGAGGAGAAGAAGACAGGGCTAGAACAAAGAGTATTAAAATAGCATGTATTCCAGAGAAATTGAAGGGAAGTGACTGGATGGGTGATATGTTGACAAAATGGACTAGTATTTTGGAAGACGATGTGAAACTGGAGAGCTCAAAAAACTGCATGGTGGCCAGAGACAGAAGGGACCCACAGACCTCAACCAATAATACTGAGATTACTTTCATATGTAATGAAATAGAGAGTACTGAGTGAAATCTGGAAACCTAATGGTGAGATTTTTTTTTTTACTCAAGATTTCTCCTTTGAGACTAAGAGAAGGAGGAATGCTTTTATTGCAGTAATGTGGGTACGAAAAGAGAAGGGACTAAGATGGAGACACCTCTACCTGGCTGAACTGAGGATTTTTATGCAGGGCACAGCTAAAACCTTCTCTAATCTGAAGACAGCATGTGAATTTTTGCTGAAACTAGCAAACCATCTGCACAGACCAAACAAGGATGGAATACAGAAGGGGAAAGACATACTAGGAAGTAGATGGAAACAGCTAACGCAAGGGACCAAAGAAGATGATTCTTACCCCTATTTGTGAAGTAACAGAGGATGGAGACGACACTAGAGGCAATCATGGAAGTGAGAAAGACAGTAAATGAAGAGCAGAATTAAGATGGAGAAGTATTCAGTGCTATAGATCAGGGCTCTTTCTGCACTCGACAACGAGCACATTCGACACAGAAAGGTCATTTTACAAACTGTATATCTGTTCAGTAGTATAGTACCCTACAACTATAAGATTGTGTTACTATTTGCTAGAATTACTACGGTTACACTAAAACTTCTGTAGAGGTTTTTGTAGCTGGTCTTATTCAGTGTCCCTTAGGCAATTATATTTCTATTCGTTGGGTAGCTGTTCCTTGAGATTAGTCTAGAGGGAAGGAAGGATGGGTTTGTCACTGTCTCACTAAAACTGACAGATTATTCCAAAAGCAGTGCCCATTTTGAGACGGTTTTCTCTCTAAAAAGACATAAAAACAGGGGTCTTAGCAGAGTTAGGTTATTCTTATTCTTAGGCAATATACAACATTTCATGCTGTAAGTACACAGGATGGGGTACAAGAACATAGACTAATTTGGCAGATATGTTGAGAGTAACCAGGTAACGAATGGTGACAGGTAACCAAGTTATCTTATTTGTAGAAGACAGTGATGTGTTCTGATATCACTAACATGCAATAATTCAAAACTACTTGGGGTGAGCAGTGAATAAAATGAAACTAATAGCAATACAAAGTGAAGATATATGTTTAGCATAGCGCTAAGCATTAAAATGCATGATGATAAAAAGAATTCAAATGTTCATGTTGCGATAGTTGTCTGCTAAAGCTTGAGCTACAATATATCAATGGGCTTAAATTTAATTACAATATTTACCCCTAAATCTCTAATTGTATGAAGTCTAAACATAGTAACTCACTTAACTTCTAGTTGCAGTCATGTCATTCAAAATGCAAGCTATGTATGTAGATGTACTGAAGCAAGCACTGGTGCAGGCATGGTGGATATTCCTAAAGCCAATACAAGAGTAAAGTTCCAAGTCAGACTTTCCAGGTAAATAAATAAATATTTTCATCTTTGTGCAGATTTCTTGTGCTGAGGGACTGAGCGGTTGGTTAGTATTTGGTCAGAATTATTGCATGCAAGAGAACATAGGTCAGATCCCACAAGCACTTCCTTGTAAAGACAACTTACTTCTCTGGTTGCTGCAACCAATCAGGTGTCTGCTTCACTGAAGCGGACCTGATTAAGTGCAGCTTACAGGCAAGTATTTAAAAATAAAAAAAAGATGGAAAATAGTTTGTGATCCGTCAATCGGTGACGTCACGTCACATCTGGGTGTATGTCCATGAGATGCTGAACTGAAAAAAAAAGGTGGATAACCCTACAACAGCTGCATGGGGGGCCCTCGTTCGCGGGGAGATAAAGAGGCTCCCCACAGCTGCGGGTTCGGGAGTGCCTAATGCCAGCTATGAAACTTCTCAGATGACTAACATATATATCACAGTTGCATTGGTGACATAACAGTAAATGCTCGAGTGTGGTCACTGTTATAGTCATTACAATAAGGATCTCTGCCACTGGCTGAGTTCAAAGTCCAAATTGAATTTCAGAGCAGAGTACCCTTTCACCAAGGAGAGAATGAGGAGAAGATAAGGAGGGGGAAAGGAAAGTGGGTCACTATCCCCCTAAAAAAGTAGTCACATGCAATACAAGGGGATGAATGAAAGGAACTAGGTCTGTATTAGTGACAACACCTGACAATCTATTACTGTAAGTTGCCTACATAACTGTGCTATGCTCTTTGTATGGATCACTGTTGCATTTATTACAAAAGGACAGATTACCAAAGCTAGCCTTCCACACATAAGGTAGATCGTTAACTACTCGGATGAGAACTAGTAAATGTCTTAAGTTAGCAGAGGCGAATCCACCCCTTACCCTGAAAATTACATCCAGCCTGTAGTAGTTCAAAAAGGTGTGGAAAGAGAACTAGGTGGCCGCTTCTAAAATGACTAGACATGAAATCCTTTCATGAATACTGTTATAGCTGTCATATCATTTGTACAACGGAGTCTGACTCTTTCCTTCAGTGTCCTACAGAGTTCTTGCTATTAAAGGTTATGCAATGTGCTAGCCATCTAGAAATATTTTTTCTTGTCCCCACCAGTCTTTTCTTACTTTCTGCAAGTGGGTAAACAACTGCTCTAATCCTCTAATGGTCTTAACTCTATCTACACAGCACTTCAACTGCCTGTGCACATCTAGGAGAGCACAAAATATTTGCCCCTTACTTTGAGGAGGAAGGAAGCATATAAAAAAGTGCATGGCTTAGTACAAGACTAGATTTATAACAACCTTTGACATAAAAGATAGGTTAGTGTGCAAGGCAACTCTAACTTTATAGAACTGCAAGAAAGTACAGCTGTGCAAGTAAACTCACCATAACAGTAGATGTTCGAATGATGACTGCTGCAGTAGCCTCAGGTATATGGGTTATAACATGTCAAAGATATAACAGCAGGCCAGCTTTCAAAGCTTCAGGACACCTTCCAAAGGCTCAGTCAGTTAGCTTGAGTTGGGCTGAATAAAGACAGGTTTGGCCACCAAGTCCTTCAAAGCTTTCATGGCAACAGAGAGAAGGGAAGCTGAGCCCTGAAAGGACAATGCTAGGAGCAAAAAATAAATAAATAAATGTCCACAAACTAGCATAAGATGGAGGGAGGGAGCAGCTACTGCAGCAGTGATCATTCAAACATCTACTGTTATGGTAACTTTATGAACACAACTGTACTATGTTCATTATATTGATTACTGTAGAATTAGCCTTGGCTATATGGACAGATAACTAGCTTACTACACTTGGGAGGTAGAAGAAGGGTCCAGAAGTCCCTGGAGAATGGTCCTACCAAAGCCTGATGTGGACCTAGAGAAAGAATTAAGCTTGTAATACCTTGTAAAAGTATATACAGAAAACTAAATAGCAGCTTCTAGAATACTTCTAGAACCCAACCCTTTCCAAAAAACCATAGCTGAATCCAAGGACTTCATAGAGTGGGGCCTTGAGCCTGCCTGGAATAGTTTTATGATGGTAAGTATAATGAAAAGGTAATAGCCTTGACAACCATTTTGACATAGTCTGTTTTGACACAGGTTGTCCGTTATTACCTTCACAAGAAATGAACCATTGATTCTAAGACCTGAAAGATCTTCAGACTGGACCCCCCCTTTGAAAGACCCCCAATGAAGCAGCCCCCAACCTGACCACAAAAACTTTTACTACAGGAAAAAAGGTTATTTCTTCTATAAAGACTTTTAAATCTATTCAATAAATTGCCCAGTTGACCAAACAACTAAAGCATCTCCTATTTATTTTTATTTATTTATTTGCAGTTTGTTTTCCAGGATAGTCCATTGGGCTACAAGGAGCCCATTTTCAATGGAGTCCTGGTGAGAAAAGCTCCAGAGAAATACAAACACATAGTACAGAAAAAGCACAAATCCATAATATACATTTCAATTAAATGGTAAATACGTATTTCGGATAGTACAAATCCATATCACACAATTCAAATAAAATGTTACATAATACAGAAATAAATTAAAAAAAAAAAAAAAAAAAAAAATATTTTCATTAGCAAAATTACATCTGGTTAATTCAATAAGTAGTAATGTTTTTTTTTTTCTTCGCCTGCAACTAATAGACCAAGATAGTAAAACCCTAACCCCAAGAGACCCATTACTCTTTCACCAACCTATATAAATTAAACCAAGCAAGCAGTATACAGACAAAACCAGCTTCTACAAAATCAGACTAAGCTCACACCTTTCCAGAAAGAAATTAACCTACTGACCAGATAGAAAACTCCCAATACCTTGGCCTTAAAATGTCATACTCTGTTCAAATTTTCAATTATACAGTTCTGAATTCTTCATTAAATTTAGCAACCTACCTCAAGCACCAACATCCATACCCATGTCATAACCACACTGCCATCATCCCCTCCCTGTATGACTTTCTTCAATTATAAAAAATAAATAAAGACAAAAGATATTGAAACCCACCTTAAACAATCCCCTGCTCCTGGTTCAGGCAACTTATCCCTGTTTCACAGATCTATGCAATGACTGCCAAACCATTTCTTTCACTCATATGTACAACCTCAACCAAAACATTAAGCCTGATATTTGGGAAAAAAATCACTAACTAAAACCCTTCCTAAAAAGCAAGCTGCAAATGATCTCTCCCCTTGTTTGACCAATCGCCATACTTCCCACTTTACAGAAAATTCTTGAAAAAAAAGCATGCACACACACAATAGCATACATTCAACAACCCTTCTCAGGAGGAAAAAAAACATGGTTTCTGGGGAGAAATATCTTGACAGATGAAATATTGGTTAATATTGACCGGATTTACAGAGCAGTATTCATAGATCTCACTAAGGTTTTGACTTCAGACCATAATATAAATTGTTCCTTGCTTCAATCTCTTACCAATACAGTTTTTAAAGGGACAATCCCAAAGTCAAACATTCTGACTGAAAGAAACTTGTCACAACCCACTTACACCACCATCAACCCTACTACTGGTTTCAATTTACTTTATGCAGCCCTATTTTCATCCCCTCTGGTGAACACAATTAACAATATTCAGTTGTGGTCAAATCACTGGGAAACAATAAGGTTATTACCATTTTTGTGTGTGCTTGTGGTGGGGTGGGTAGGCAATACTCAGAATATTTACACTTTATGAACTCATCAAAAAGCTTATTTTAATTGTGCAGCTCTTTATTTCATTTATTTATTCTGCATAGTATAACTGCCAGCAGTATAGTCAAAAAAGAGTACAGTTTAATGAATTCATTCTAAATCTTATCAGTCTGTTGATGTATTTCCCTTAGTCCATAGCAAAGCAAACTCAGAAATCAAAACAAAAAACTGTCTGGGACTGTCCCTTTAAGATCAAAATAGGGTATTCACCAGACTTCCAAGATGGCTGCTCACTGAGTAAGCTTAATTTCAGCAAGTGTAAAAACAAACTCAGGAGAGAGAGGAAGTGAAATCATGTTTTTAAGTAAATTTCAGTAAATGGCTAAGTGCACGGCCTGGATGCCAGAAAAAAGTAATTCAGACAACCTGAACGAAAATCAACCACAAAAGGTGAGGAAAAAAACGCTGACTGGGAAAAATTCTGCAGCTGTTCAGCAAAAACCAGTGCAAGCTGCAGCTTCGGTGCAAGACATGACTTCCAGTAACCCAGAGAAAAATAACTCAAATGTACTCTGAGCTAGTTAAAATAAACAAAACACTGATGGGGTAAGTATATCAAATGAAATAACAAATAGGCTGGATAAAATGGGAAGAAGCTTTAAACAGATATGCAGATTAGGTGATAAAACAGCAAAAAATCAGAGGTCAAAATGAAAAGGATGGCTGAATACAAGACTGCTCAAGATGAGATGTTTCAAAAAATAGAATTAGAGAACAGGGCATGCAGGGAAAATTTGCGATATTCTGCTGTATCAGAGAAGCTGGAAAGAACAGACGGTATTAATTTTATGAAAGCACAAATAAGCAACTGGACTGGTATTCAACAGCAGCAGTTGTTAATTGAAAGGGCACACCATGTATATGCTCCAAACCTGAACATGAGAAAGCAACCTAAACCTTTAATAGTAAAGATGCAATCCTACTAGCAAGGAGGAGTTAATTCTGTCAAAACTGTGGCAGAAGGATAAAGTCCTAAAAGTAGGAGACAGTAGAGTGTTTATGGAAAATGCTTACTCACTGTACACCAGGCAGAAGAGGGAGTATGTTTATTCCACTAATGACAGAATGTCGAAAAGTAGGCATGAGATTCAAACTGATGTACCCAGCTATCATTAGAACATTCTTTCCCAGAAGGACAAAGTAATTTTTTGATGCAGAACATGCTAAGGAGGAAATATAACACTTTGTCCAACAAAACATGAGTTGTGAAACAAGAGATTCTGCTTCTTGAATAAAGACCACAGAAAAACTATGCCAGTGAAACCTTTTCCAGTGTTTCAACAAAAAATGCTTGAAAGACTGAAAAGAGCACAAGACTGGACTAGAAGAACCGAGAATATATTGGAAAGGAAGCAAAGACTGGAAATGGGAGACTGAGATAAACCAGAATAAAAACAGCACTCGCAAACTGACAAATAAATGCGGGATTATAAAGTATTAATTATATTTGTGAAACATGACAAACAAGAAAACCTAGAAATACTGAACTTTATTGACTTTACTTGTAGGTGACAAAATCATATGCCCTACTTCATGTCATTACTGTTTGCAGGAACACTTAGGAGAGCAGAAGAGGAATGAAAGAGTTACCTGTAAGTTAAAAAAAAATCTTTTGTTCTTAACAGTAATATTTGTATAGTGCATGATATCTGCATGCTATAAAATAAAGTTTTATCTGTTATTTTCAAGTGTAATTGAGATACTAAAGTAAATAGATGCCCCTGTTTTTTTTCTTTATTTTCTCTTTCTCCTTGTTCAGTTTTAAGAAATGTAGGCACTGCAATGTAATACAAAAATGAAAGGCCTGCTCAAGAGAGTATAATACAAAAAAATGATGCACTTTTTCTCAGTCTTGCATAGGGAAATGACTGCATTAAGGCTCTTGGTGTTATCTAGTAACACGTTTTAAGACAAAGCAAACGGACATCGAATATAATAAAGCTCTCCTATAGCAAAATACATACATACATACATACTTTATCTGGTTCTCATGTCTCCATGGAAACAATCTGATGAAGAGCAATAAAAACAGAATACTTCTTTCTTTCAAGGGCTAGGAGATAATGTTTTCAGAAAGATTTTCTTATTCTGGGAGAGTAATAAAGATAAGACAAAACCAGAGGGCATGTAGTAGAAGCACATACTTTCCCATGCATCTTAGCATGGATAACTTTCCTTTTAAGGTTAACTCATGTCTGTGAGAGTGTGGCTGTGAGTTTGGGACAATCATTCCTGTTAGAAATGTAAAACTTCAATACCTAAAGATGTACATAGTTTTGTGTGTCAATATTAAGGTAATAGTTTTTTTGGGTGTATTGGGATGTGTTTTTTTGTTGTTGTTGTTTTGAGGGCCTCCAATAAAACAAAATGTTTTGCAAGATATGACATAGGTTCAAATGCATGTGACAAGAAACAACTGTATAAAAGGTCAACCTGCCAAACACAGTGTGTGCATGTAACACAAAGGCTGGAACTAGATACTTAATGAGCCTTTCAATATTACTTATAAATGTTAATGGTCTCATATAAACAAAAAAGAAATAGTAGTGAACTATATTAAAAATGTATAGTGCAAATAGCAATGCTACAGCGCACACACATTTGGAAAGAACTGAACACATGAATTTGATAAAGAAAGGTTTTTAGGATGGTTATTCAGTGGAATACCTGGGACAAAGGAAAAGAAAAATAGTTGTCTTGAATGCAAGAGAAGCTGCAATTGTGATAGAAGAGGATAAAAAAATGATAATGGCAGATATGTAGTACTAAGGGGATACTGGCAAGGGAGGACCAATTACACTGCCATGTATTTATATACATTCCACCTAAAACTACTTTAATGCAGCTTAAGAAAATTCTGAGAGAAATAATCAGTTCTGAAAATGGAATATTACTTAAAGGTGGGGACTGAAATTTGATTTGCAGTAGTGAAGATGTGTCTAGGGGGCCCAAAACAAAGTATTGCAGATTTTTGAAGAAATTTATGAAAATATTTAACATGAAAGATGTGAATTCAGGAGGAGTTTGGAGTGAATTTACATATCATTCTCCAAGATACATAACCTGGGCTGGGCTAAACAGAACTTACATTTCACAAAACTATGTGCATTTTTTGATATGCATCCAATACCTACGTCAGATCATGTGCCAATAATAACTAAAATAAAAAGTCAGGGTAATTAAATAAAAATTAGACACTGGAACTTTTCCATCTATCTACTGAAAAGAGGATTTTAAGGAATGGGTAGTGTAAGTTATTTGGGAGTTATTAGAAAAGACAGAAATTTCTTCTGAAAATACAGCTAAAGAGTGGGATAATATTAAACTGGGGTTTAAAAATAAGGTGGAAATAAAAGTGATATTGTTAAGAAGCAACAATAATTATTTAGAGGAACTGACAAATGTTAAAGTATTGCAGAATAGGGGGGAATCTCATAGAACAAGAGAAGCAGCAATTGCAGAGCTCTAAGCAGAAAATAAAGGATTACCTCAATAACATGCATGAGTTTAGAAAGATTACTGTTACACAACTGTTTTTGATAACAAGGCCAGAGCACAAACACTTTTAGCTTAATAACTCTGGCAACAGAAAGTAGAAAGGGTTGTTGCCAAGCTTAGGAAGTCTATAAAAAAGATGAGAGATCCTGCAGAGGTACTAAAATATTTTGGAAATTTTATGAAAATCTGTATAAAGCAAAGAAATATAAAAATCAAGAAAAGGTACAAATGGGAATGTTTATAGAAAAATTAAATATGCCAAGGTTAGAGGTAGATGAGGTTCAATTATTAATAGCAAGGATACGGGGGCATGAAATAAAAATGATGATGTATAACCAATCAACAGGAAAGTCCCTAACAATAGATGGTTTATTTAAAAAGAAGCTATGTGTTACCATGACGTTCCATCTGTGTTGTAGATCTTCATTCATTCCTTACTGATAGGACTTCGGTTCCAACCTCGGAACTGACTCTGCCAATACACAAGCTATTGCCAGCCAAAAACTCTTGAGCCAAGTCCTACCCATAATGCCCATCTTCTCTTTTCTTCAGATCAAGTTTGCCCACCCAACATAGAGACAATGGAAGCAATAAAGGTAAGGAGGCCCTATCTGAGCAGATACCTTAACAGGCCAATAGGGCCAAAGGATCCCCAGGAGTATTTAGGCAGGGGGAAGGAGGGTGGGATGTAACTAATGAATGAAGATCTACAACACAGAAAGAGGATTTTAAGGAATGGGAAGTGGAAGTTAAGACATAACTTCTTTATCTGATGTTGTAAAACTTCATTCATTCCTTACTGATAGGACCGTATCCCCAGCTACTTGTGACCTGGGTGGCCCTATGGAAGGATATTTCTGAGCACCATTGAGCCAAAAGATGCTCTTCCCCTGGAGGCCATATCCAATTTGTAATGTGTAATAAAATGTATGGGGGGTTGCCTAAGTGGCCGCTGCACAGAAGTCATCCATAGAAGCTCTGGAATGAAAAGCCACAGAAGTGGACATGGACCTGGTGGAATGAGCCTTGACTTTAGAAGATAAGGTTAATTTGTTTTGATGACAGATAAAGGTAATGCAATCTCTTAACCATTTTGACAAGGTAACTTCTGATACAGCTTTGCCCGATCTGGGGCCTGAAAAAGCTTTGAACAGCTGGTCCGACTTTCTGAAAGATTTAGTTCTGCATGTGCAACTGGTATTCACCTCTGTTAGAAAATTTTGGAAAAAAGGACTGGTAAATCAATGGACTGGTTTAGGCTCGAGTTTGAGATAACCTTGGGTAAAAAAGGAAGGGTTAGTTCGAAGTGATACTCTTTCCTTGTGAAAGATCAAACAAGGACAGTTAAAAGCCTGCAATTCTGATACTCTCCAGCTGAAGTAATGGCTACCAAGAATAGGGTTTTCCAGAATAAAAACTTTATGTCGCATATGGCAGATGATTCAAAGGGTGAACAGGTTAAAATCTGTAGGACCAAGGTCAGATTCCATCGTTCAGTTGGGGTGGTTTAATAGGTGATCTGAGGTGTACAACTCATTTCATAAAAGTCTTGCAAAGATGGTGGGAATTAACTGATGAGTCATTAGAACCATTATGAAAATTGGCAATAGCTGCTAGGTGCATTGTAATAGTTGAGGCTGAAGCTCCTGCATGGAGAAGGATCGACAGGTATTCCAAAGTTCTATGCACTGGCATAGAAAAGGGGGTGATGGTCGACACCACAAATCCTCTTTTGGCTTCATCCACCAACTCAGATCCTGTTTGCAGCGGTTTGTAATGCAGATTGGATAAGACATTGGTTGTGCTAGAACAGACCATTGAGGTGATAACAGCCATTGGAGAAGCCTCATATGGAACCTTGCTCGTGGGACCAGTGAGATTGTAGCTATCATGGAGCCCAACAGTTGCAGGACCTGTCGAGCAGGGACAATATTTCGAGAAAGTATTATCTCAAGCTGAGATCTAAAGTCTGTGTAGAGTTAGTGGAGCTCGGCAGGAAGTTGTATTGAACTTTACCCCAATGAACTCTAAGCTCAGAGTCAGAACCAGCTTTGACTTGTTTAAGTTTATGGAGAGTCCTAGGTTTTCTGCCAGATTTGGAGTGTATGATATGGCTTGAAGCAGCAGACCCCTGGTTGGGGGTGTTAAGGAGCCAATCGTCCAGGTATGGAAACACACGGAATCCTTGTGGTCTCAGGTGAGCTACTACTGCCATGCATTTGGTGAACACTCTGGGGGCTGTGCAGAGACCAAAGGGCAGTACTTGGAATTGGTAATGATTGGCTCCCAGCCAGAAGCTGAGGTATTTTCTGGATCGTTTGTCCACTTTTATGTGGTAATAAGCATTCTGAAGATCTAGAGAGCACATCCAGTCATCCTTCTCCAGAAATGGAAGAATGGACTGAACCGTGACCATCTGGAGTTTTGCTTGTTTGACAAACTTGTTCAGTAGGCTGAGATCCAAAATTGGTCTCCAGTCCCCTGTCTTTTTTGGCACTAAAAAGAACCTTGAGTAAAATCTGGATCTTGTTTGGTCTGGTGGCACTAATTGGATGACTTTTTCTTAGCAGCTTTTGCAATTCTAGAGCTGATGCATCTCTCGGACCCAGTAAGATGTTGGGGATTCACCTTAGAGGCTTGGGGTAAAGGTAGAAGGGGATAAGGTAACCTCTGGTCATTATTCTCTGCACCCAGGAGTCCGATGTTATCGATCACCAGGCCAAGCGGAGCAGAGAAAAACGTCCCCCCAACTGCCTCCAGAGGAAAGCAATCAGGCTGCTCCTCAGGAGCGCTGATAAGGCTGACCAGAGAAGGAATTTCGGGAGTCCTGGTTTTGCGGGCCCTCTCTGCCACGAAAGGGGAGTGTCTCAGATGAGTCCGCCCCCCCCTGCCCTGGGGGGAACTCCTCATCACACATGTTGCAGAAAGGTCCTTGGGATTTCTTAAACCAAATTTTTCCACCCCTTTGATTCCTGGAATAGGATCATCAAGGGGTTGAAAAACATATGCCCACGACAGATAGAGTCTTTCCGTCTTTCTCACATCTGGCTAACGTGTTTTTAACTACTGGGCCAAAGAGGATTCATCAATAGGAGCATTGGCAAAGGAGGACTTTAAGGGGTCCGCGAAGTCACATCCAGGCATGACGTCTTATGACCCGAGGCAGCTCTGACTGTTCCCTGGGTTGTGTGCGCTATCAACCACATAAAGGAGTTGGAGATGGGCTTTAGGGTGGCAAGCTGAGAGGCGACCTTGTCTCTCACCTCGTCAGGCAGTACCTCAGCCAAAGTACCTGAAAATTCTGTAATCAGGTCCCTTTGGAGATGTGTAAAATGTGCCATGTAGTTCAGAGACCGTATGGCGAAGGTCGCAGAAGCATAGGTCTGCTTTCGTAGTCTGTCATCCGGGACTCCCTATTCAGAGCATGGACAGTCGAACTTTCTTCAGCTAGTTCTTTTTAGTGGCCACCACCACAACCATGGAATCTACTGCCAAACCTCCGCACCAGTGTAGCTGGTCTTCTGGAGGGGAAAGAATCTTATCAGACCTCCAAGGAATCGGCTTAACATTATAAGGAGCCTTCCAGGCCCGCTACACAATGAGTTTAATCAACTCATCTGCAGGGGGGGGGGGTCACCCAGGAAGTAGATGGCCGAGCATGGAAGGCTTTGAAGAATACAGATTCCTCATTAGAAGGGTTGATGGGCTTCCAGTCACCCCTCTATTTCAGGATCTCATTTATATGTCTCCTAATGAGACATCTTCAGGGGGCTGACCACAGGGACCCTTCTCCCTCATAAAAATCTGTATCTTCAGTGACCAATTCCTCAGGGGAATCCACATGCTTCCTCTTGCATGTTCTCTTTCGGGGTGGCTCCTCAGTGGGGTCTTCCGAGGAGGACCCCGAAGAGTGGGTTCCCTGGAGCAGGGTTTCTTGCTGCTCCTGTGCTCGAAGTCCCTGCGTAATGGGCTGTGTCAACTGCATGCTAGAGGAAAAAGAAAGGTCGGGTTCCGATACTGGAGTTGCAAACTGTATGCTTTTGGAAGCAAAAACGCTCTCCATCTCCTGGAATGCAGGCACACCAGAAGAGGGATGGGAGCCTGGAACAGAGAGGGCAACTTCAGTACCGGAGTCACACTCTGCCCTGATGAGCATACCTCCAGGATAGGAGCCCCGACAGGACTAGAAATTGCCAGGCCCGCCGGATCCGTAGACTGCGCCATAGAAACAACTGGTGCCAAACTAAGGGTCACGGCGCCGACAGACCAGTCACCATCCCGAGGGTGGGCCGGCTACAAATGGAGGGAAGTCTCCAGAACCGGGAAAGTAGTTGTCACAGGAACGAAGGCATAGGCAGTGGCACCGGGGTAGACATTGGTACTGTAGGCTCCAAAGTCTGAGAAGAGGATGGAGGAGGATATGTTGGAGTCAATGCAGAGTAAACTTCAGCTCCAGATGGGAGGGAAGTCTTGATAGGGGAGGGAATTCCTCTAGCTGCCACGAGTTGATTGACAAGCAACACTACATCTATTTCAGAAAGACTCCTGGTGGACCTTGATTACCTTCCTGAGGGCGAACCGGATCTCTCAAGAAAAGGACCACACTGTTGCCCAAGAAGGGGTCTATAGTAGGTGAGCATCTTGTCCTGGGCAAAATTTCAGGCTTTGGCACCGAGGATGGCGCCATAAGGGATGTCACTGTCGGTGTCGAGGATGTCTGGTACTGAAGAGGGAATAAGAATAGTTGGTTCCGTAGTTGCCACCAAAAAGAACTTTGGCACCGTAGTGCTAGTCGAAGGCTCAGGGGCCGAAGTGGTCGGTGCAGACATTTTAGGCAATACAGTCAGAGCTTTTCGGTTCCATAGAGCTCAGGAAGTCTGAACAGAGTGGCTTCTCTTTTTCTTATCTTTCCTGGGAGGTGGTGAGACCTCTGCCTCAGAAAGGCCTCCCAATAGGGTTTTTTTTAATAAACCCTTTAGTATCAGTTTGCTCTTGCGCTCTGCGAGATCTAAAATTTTTAAATATGTCACAAGGAGGTTTGGTCTGGAGATGAGGAACTCAAGACAGTAGACACACGAAAGATGCCCATCCGAGTTAGGCATCTTTCGCCCAACACTTGTCACACTGCTTGAACCTAGTCATTCCTCTTTTGTCAGCCATGTTGAGTCAAAGAAAAAACATTAGGCACAGCAGAGAAAACAGTAGTCCAAGACAGAAAAACAGTTGAAAGGGAGGAAAAATGTAACAATACTCTTGAAAAATGTAACAATACTGTATAAGAGAAGTTTTTAGAAGGGAAGGGAGTACCAACAATGGTATAATAGATTACCACAAGGGTAAGGGAGGGGCCGTACCAACAATGGTACAAAGATTACCACAAAAAAAGGTAGGAAAAAGGTTGTAAATGTAATAGAGTAGAAAAAACTGTTCTAAGAGAAAAAACAAAGACTATAAAGACTTGAGAAAATATCAAAAAAACTTTCGGTTAGCTGAGAGAGCTGGCTTGGCACGTCTTGAGAAGTACGTGGCAAGCGAGATCTGAAGAATGGAAAAGAGGGGCACTTTGGGTAGGACTTATCTCAAGAGTTTTTGGCTGGAGTGAGCTTGTATATTGGCCTAGCTGGTTCCGAAGTCGGAACTGAAGTCCTATCAGTAAGGAATGAATGAAGACTTACAATATCAGATCAGTTATTTTAAGAGAAGGAGAAGCACCATCTTCCTGGAAGAAAGCAGTGGTGATTGTGATACTTAGAGGGTAAAAATCTATCAGGTCCAGCTTCATACAGGCCCATTTCAATCCTAACCCATGATTATAGTGTTTGTCTATAATGTCTAAAAGAGTGGCAAAGGTGATGCCAAACTAGATAGACATGGATCAGTGTGGCTTTGTGGAAGCCAGGCAAACATTTGACATCAACAGAACATTGATGACCCAGAGAGAAGCTGAATGTAAGAAAATAGCACTGTTATTGTTGGGTCTTGATGCAGCGAATGCATTTGACAGAGTACGCTGGGAGTTTATGAGTAGGGCAATGGAAGCATTTGCATTCCCTGATACAATTATAAGGTTGATTAGGATTATATATGAGGGATTGGAGGTGAAAATATAACTGGGTTGTTTCCTCTCTGATAATTTCTGTTTGAGCAAAGGAACCAGGCAGGGGTGTCCTCTTTCCCCTTTATTTGTACTATATTTAGGCCCACTGGCAAAGAAAATAAGAGACTCGGAAATTCAAAGACTTAAATGGTATGCAGTCAAGAAAAGCTGTCTCTATTTGCAGATGATATTATTTTGTACCTGATAAAAACAGAAAAGGACATTTCAGTGTTGTGGAATATTCTGAGGCAGTTTCAAATCTTTTGGGATACAAAATTAATGAAGCTAAAACAAAGGCAACAGCTGTCAATTATGTACCCACACACAAATTGGTTCAGCACTATCCATATTCATGGGGAAATGATAAAATGCACTTAGTAGTATGGATCAAAAAGGATTCTCGAGTGGTAGCTAAGGATATGTGGAAAGACACTAAACAAAAGTATACAAAAACTAAGACAAGTGGAAGCTCTGTTACATGGATAGCAAGATACAAGCAGTTAAAATGTTTAGTCCCTTTAATTTTATACCCAGATCAGGCATATCTTTATTAACCAGAGGAGAGGTTGTAGATAGCAATTAATAAAGAGCTGAAGGATTTTATCTGGGAGGAGAAGATGGCAAGAGTCAAGTGGTAGAAGCTGATTCTTCCACTTGAGCAATGCAGTTTGGGATTACCAGATTTGAATGGGTAGTTCAGAGCTACACAGTTAAGGCTACTTATACACAGCACAAGCAAAAACCTATAATTTAAAATGGAAAGGGGTGAACATGGGAGGAGCTCAAGAAACAAGGAGAGACTGGGAGTTTTGGATGCAGATACTCAAGGAGAATAACAATAACTATGCAGATTATTATATTTATTAAATACCAGAAAGTATTCTAAGAACTAAGCCAACAATGGAATGGAGAAATGAGATTCTGCTGATAGGGCTGACTGCAGTTAGGGATACAGACAATAGGGCAAGAGTGGGTGAACTTATTGGGAAAAAAACTGATAAAATAACCAAGGCTTTGCAGCAAATAATTAGAGAGGGAAAGGTAAAGGAATTGGAAAACTCCAAGAATTTATTTGGACTGCAGCACAGAGATTGCCTTTCCTATCAAGGATTGATATCAGAGTACAGGCAAAGAGAAAGAAACAGGGGGATCCTAAGCAAAAGGCAATGGTACTGTTTTTAGTAGAGTCTAAAACAGAAGCTGCTGTTAAAAAAGGAATCATTAGTAGTGCATACAAAATATTGCACAATAACTATAAGAATCAAACAAAGGAGGTTAGAAAGTATTGGGAAGAGAGAGTGGATAAGCAATTCACAAAGAAACAGTGGGGGTATATGTGCGTCTCCCAAATATGCAACAAAGTCTAGAAGATTTAGAATCTTTGCTTGGAAGTTTTACATAGGCATTTTTATACCGCAAGTAGACTCCAAAGAATTTTTCATAGAGTAGACAGCAAATGTTGGCGGTGTGATGGGGAAGAAAGTGATAGAGAGTCCCTGCCCAGGAAGAAAAACATTTCCACTTACTAGTGTAAGTTTTTCTAGTGGTAGACTTGTGCGATGATAAAATAATTTCCCGCACAGACGAGGAGATATCTGGAAGCCTGGCTAAGGTTGGAAGTGGAGTAACCAAGCAGTGAGCTGGAGAGATTGCAGGGATTGGTGCAGCCCGCCCGATTGATGGATCAGAAGGTCTGGAACTGGGTCCAGAGTCCAAGGCTGCTCGAGAAGATGATGATGCAGGAACGGGAACCATATTTGTTGAGGCCAGTAAGGAGCAATGAGGATCATTCTGCAGCCCAAAACAGTAGCTTTCTGTGTCAGTTTTGGAATAAGGGGAAACGGAAGGAATGCGTAAAGAAGTCCCTGAGGCCAATCGTGGACTAGAGCGTCTCTGGGAGAATGTCCGGGATGTGGAAGGAGAGAGAAGAATTTGTTGCATTTGCTGTTGAAGGGGGTGGCAAAAAGGTCTCAGCAAGGCTGGCCCCATTTGCGGAATATTTGGTCTGCAACTACTTGATTCAGAGACCACTCGTGAGGCATGAGAATTGTTCTGCTCAGCCTGTTTGCTATGACGTTGGACTTCCCAGTGATGTGCGTTGCGATCAGAAACCGTTGGGAAGAGATCGCCCACTGCCAGAGTCTGAGTGCTTCTCGACATAGGGGGTAGGACTTGGTTCCGCCCTGCTTGTTGATGTACCACACTACCGACATATTGTCCGTTTGAATTGCAATGATCCCGGTAGGAAGAGAGTCCTGGAGAGCTTGCAACGCTAGAAGCATGGCCCTCATCTCTAAGAAGTTTGGTGGTACTCGTGAGGTTGCCAGGTGCCTTGGACTGTCCTGCCCTGATAATGCCCCCCCCCACCCAATCAGGGAAGCATCCGTGGTAACCGTAGCAACTGCAGGGGGAAGTACAAATGGTCTGCCTAGGGGTACTGATGTGGAGACCATCCACCATGCAAGGTGCTTTTTGCATGAGACCTAGAGTTTGGAGGACAAACCTGGCTTGAATTCTCTTGCATGCTAATAAGACCTGTACATGTTGACAAATCACTAATACCCTGTCCGGTGGAAGGCTCGCTGACATGTCTTTTGTATTTAAATTTGCAACTATAAAGGTGATAGACTGACAGGGCGACAATGCAGACTTTTTGAAATTTATTGAGATACCTAGTCTGGAGCAAGTCTCGATAGTGAAGTCTCTGGCTCACAGAAGGGGATGCCTGGTGGTAGCAGTAAGGAGCCAGTCATCTAGATATGGAAACACCGGGAATCTTTGCTGTCTCAGGTAAGTGGTGACTACTGCCATGCATTTGGTGAACACCAAGGGGACTGTGGTGAGACCAAAGGGCAGAGCTCTGAACTGGTAATGGCTGGCTCCCAGCCGGAAGCAGAAGAATCATCTGGAGCATCTGTCCATTTTGACATGGTAGTATGCATCCTGAAGATCTATAGAGCACATCCAATTGTACTGACCCAGAAAGGGCATAATGGACTGTAGCATGACCATCCGAAACTTGGTTGTTTGTACAGACCTGTTCAGTCTGCTGAGATCCAGAATGGGTCTCCAGTCCCCTGTCTTTTTTTGGTACCGAAAAGAACCTTGAGTAAATTCCGGATCCTTGCTGGTCTGCTGGGGACTTGCTGGATGGCTCTTTTTCTTAGCAATTCTGAAATTTCTTGTACTGCTTGATCCCTTAGATTGGGTGGAACATCTGGTAGGGACTTGTTTGATTTTACGGGAGTGCGAATGAAGGGTATTCTGTAGCCTCCAGATATAACTGACCGTACCCATTTGTCTTGTGTTATGTCTTGCCAGGCTCTTGGGTACAGTGATAATCTTACCCCGACTGCCTCCAGAGGTGAGCAGTCGGGCAACCCTTCAGGGATGGTGGGAGGGCTTCTCACAGAAGGATTCTCTGCTGCCCTAGTTTTGCGGACCCTCTCTGCCACGAGGGCGGCGTCTATTATTGTTCCCTCCTCTGCCCCTGGATGGGAATTCACCACGTGTGTCGGCAAGGCTCCCTGAGATTTCCGGAACCACATCTTTCCGCTCTTCTGACCCTTGGGATATGGTCTGGAAGGAGTGGAAAAACTGACTCCCAGAGAGAGAGTCTTGCCTTCCTGTTCACACCTGGTAAGGGTGTCCTTCACCTGTGATCCAAAAAGAGAGGAACCATCAAACGGGGTGTTGGTGAAAGATGCTCTGAAAGGTTCTGCAAAGTTACACAGCCGCATCCAAGTGTGTCTCCTTAGAGCAACACCTGTGCCTGCGGCTCTACTCACACCATCGGCTGCATAAGAAATGAGCCTCATGGAGTTCGCCACTGAATTAAGAGTCGCCAGCTGGGAGGCTGCCTTAGCCCGGGCCCCCTCAGCTGATGGATCTTGGAGGGTATCTCCAAGCTCCTTAAGGAGATCCCTTTGAAGGGGGGTAAAGTGGCACAAGTAATTCAGAGACCGCATGGAAAAAGTCGCTGAAGAGAACATCCGCTTCCCGTATCTGTCCATCGTCCTGGACTCCTTGTTAGGAGGATGGACAGATGAAGAAGTTTCAACCAACCCCTTCTTAGTGGCCGCCGCTACCACCATGGCATCAACAGGGACACCTTTGGTCAAAAACAGTTTATCCTGTGGTGCAGTTATTAATTTGGTGGGTCTTTTGGGGGTGGGTTCCACTGTGTCTGGAGCTGACCACTCCTTCCGAGCCACCACGGACATGAGTGGGTCGAAAGGCGGAGACACCCAGGAGGTGGAAGGTCGGGACCCAAACGTATCCAGGAATACTGACTCATTCTCGGAGGGGCTTAGCGTAGTCCAGTTCCCCCTCTGCCTAAGCATCTCAAGGATGTCTGAAAAGGAGACATCTTCAGAGGGGGATCTTGGGGACCCTTCCAAATCCTCCAAGTCGGTATCTGATGCGACAGACTCAGGGGAGTCAACATGCTTCCTCTTGCATTTCCTCTTACGAGGTGGCTCCTCTGAATGATCAGGGGAGGCCACAGAAGAGGAAGATACACCCAAGGGGGTACCCTGGAGCATTGGTTTCCCACGCTTGGGTCTGGAGGAGGGACAGAGGCAGGCGCAGGCACCATAGTGGCAGGAGCCAATGGGGATGATCGTGGGGCTGACTCAGGAGCCAGCACGCTTCTCATGACCTCAAAGGCGTCCCTGCTCGGATGCCGAGAAGGATCCGGTTCCGAAGAGACCGGAATCCCTCTCCGCACCAAGGGGGGTGGCTCCAATGCCGATGTAGGAGCCGAGCTCACCTGCGCCAAAGCTCCGAGAGGGAGAATGGGGTCGGACACTCACCCCCTCAGAGCCGACGAGGTAGTCTCGGCGCCCAGATCCTTCCAAGGACGGTACCAAAGAAATGATCTGAGCCGACGACGGAACCGAAGAAGAAGGTATCCGTGCCGACGGTTCCACAACCCGAACCCCAACCTCAACGAGCTCCGGCTCCGAGCTCAAGGAAGGAGTCGGAGGAGGAATAACAGCAGATATGGACGAAGCAGACACTTGATGAGGGGGGCTGGACAACATTTTTGCTAGGGCCTGCGATTTTAAGAGCCTACTGACCCACTCACTCCACGTCATGATCGAATAGTCTTGAGGACCGAGAAGAGTGGATCCGATGACTGTGCTCCGATTGGAGCAGAGGTGACCTCGGAGCCGAGTCTATTGACTCCAGGGAGGGAGACCTAGATCTCTTTCGACTCCCAGTCGGCTCCGAAGGGAGAGTCGGAACCGACTGGGAGGCAGGTAAATCGGTTCCAGCCAGAACCGAAGCTGAAGGAACAGCTTCACCAATCGATTGCTCCGAACAGGGAGCCGAAGATTTTGGTGGTTTAGAGGCCTTCACGGGCCGAGTCTTTGCCAGTGAATCCTGCTTGAGTAACCACGTAGGATTAACTTATTTTTACGCTCCTGCAGGAGTCTTGGGCTGAAGGCATGGCAAACCGAACAAGAGTCCTGCAGGTGCACGGCGCCGAGACAACAGACACAAGAAGTGTGACCATCTGTCAGAGACATCTTCTGACAGCATGAATCACACTTCTTGAATCTGGACACCTTGGTATCCTTGGACATACTTAAAGAAAGAATACCAAACACAATACACTACTATAACAATTTAAGTATAGTAACTATAAAAACACACACAAAGTTATCACACCCAAAAACAGTCAAGGATACACACAATATTCTAACAATAAGTAGATTAAACTAAGTAAATACTAACTATTATATATATATATATATATATATATATATATATATATATATATATATATATTTTTTTTTTTTTTTTAAGAAAAATAGGTTAGCCTCTAACTTAAACAGCTACTTCAGAAGAGAGGGGGGGGGGGGGGACTCTAACTAAAACGAGTTTTCTGAAGGGATACGGGAAGGTTGGAAAAAGAAAACTACAAGGATATATCTAAAGATTAACTAGTCTAAACAATCTACACTAACAAGCTATCAATTTTTATCAAAAACGATTAAATAATGAAAATAAACGACCTGAGTCAGTAGACAACCTCGCAGCAGAAGCGGCAAACGAGATCTGGGTATCTAGTGCCAGGCATCATGGGATATGGGGTGGCCTCGAGCCAGAATGCAGCTCTCAAGCTTTTGAAGATGGCCGAGTCGGAGCAGAGGATCGGCTCCGAACCCAACCAGCAAGAATGAAGGCGAGATAGACAACTTAACATCATATTTTCTGAGAGTGTTAATGAGTTGGCAGACATTAAAGATTCCATGTAGACTGCTCTGTCAGAGATACCAGGTGAGCAAATTGGTGCAACTAAGGAAAAATTAAGTTATGTTCTTACCATAACGTTCCATGTCAGTTGTTTATCTCGCCTTTGTTCTTACATGTGGGGTACGGAGCTGATCCATCGGCTCTGAGCCAGCTGCTTTCCAAGCTCAAGATCTCCGAGTAGCTCCAGGCACAGTCCCTATCCCATGATGCTCTCTGACTACCCTCAAATCTAGTTTGCTGAACCCAGCAAGAAAAAATATCACTAAATATACTAATATGCCAAAAATATACACATGTATACATATATTTACAATTTGCCAAGAAATACTCTGGCTGGAGTAAAGGAAACTAGTTAGACCAAGCAGACCAGCAGTCATACCCGTTCTTCAAGAACCTGGAGGGGAAAGGTGGGAGGGAGTGTAAGAACAAAGGTGAGATGAACAACTCGCATGGAATGTTATGGTACGAACATAACTTCTTTATGTGAAGTTGTTCAATCTCGCCATTTGTTCTTACACGTGGGTAGCGTCTCAAGCACCCCAATCCTGGGTGGCTCACGGGAGTACATTCCTGAGAAAGTACAGTTGTGTACCTACCATAAATGTAGATGTTGAGTGTATTCACTGTTGCAGTCATTGCAATTGGGTTATCCTGCTGGCAGGCTACCCGCAGTCGGCCTGAATTCCAAAGTCTAGGTCCGGCGTCGGTTGCTGTCGCCTCCTCCCTGATGTCAGTGTGCCAGGGGCATAAAAAATGCAACCAACGCCATTTTCTTCAGTTTTTCTTGCCCCAGATGTCAGGTTCCCTCAAAAGGGTAGGCTAAAAATATATCAATAAAGCATGCATACACTAGGTAACAAGTTTCCTTCATCTACAAGCAAATACACCACATAGGTTGTATAGAATAGAGAAGTACAGATAAGGTCTAGCAAAGATAAGCGGGATGGTGGGTGGGTAACCTGGACTGCAACAATGAATACACTCGAACATCTACATTTATGGTAGGTACACAACTGTACTATGTTCATCGTATTTCACTGTTGCAGTCATTACAATTGGGTTAAATCCCAAAGCTAAGGTTGGGAGGCTGGAATGTACAGTTTTGTACCTACCATAAATGTAGATGTTCGAGTGCTAATACAGCTGCAGTCATAACAGATGGGTTTTCCTGCCGTCAGGCGGGTCCTCGGTCGGCCAAATTCCAAAGTCTAGGTCCAGCGTCGGATGTCGCCGCTTCTTCCCTGATGTCAGTGCGACAGGGGTATAAAAGAACCAGCCGACGCCATTTTCTTCAGTTTTTCTTGTCCCAGATGTCAGGTGCCCCCAGAAGGAAGGCAAAACATAAATTTATGTAATAATGCAATGCAATAAAATCAAAAAACAGTAGTTGCAAGCAAATACACCATAAAAGTATACCCCAATCATGTTGTATGAGGAGGTGTTAGCCATTAGGCCTGTCCAAAGAGGGGAAGGAGGGAGGGAAACCTGGACTGCAGCTGTATTAGCACTCGAACATCTACATTTATGGTAGGTACAAAACTGTACTATGTTCATCGTGCATACAGCTGCAGTCATAACAGATGGGTAGAATCCCAAAGCTAAAAAAGGGGTGGTAGGCACCAAGTGGAACTTGGAGGAGCCAGAATGCCCTGCAGGACTGCAGTGGCAAAGCCCGCTCTAGATTTTGAGTATAATGGTAGGTGATAGTGTTTGGAGAAAGTATGTACAGAACTCCAAGTGGCTGCTTCTAAAATATCTTTGGTAGGAACCCCCCTGAGGAAAGCTGCAGAGGTAGATGTGGTCCTTGTGGAGTGAGATCTGATGCCTGTAGGTACAGTTTTACCATGAAAAGAGTAACAAAAACGAATGCAGTGGGCTATCCATTTTGAGATTGTCTGTTTGGAAATAGGCTTCCCTTGAGCACCTGTAGCATAGGACACAGAGTTGCTCTGATTTTCTGAAAGGCTTTGTTTTGTCCAAATAATAACGGAGCTGTCTGTGAATGTCCAAGGAATGTAGTAGTCTCTCCCCTTTGTTTTGAGGATTAGGGTAAAAGGTAGGTAAGTGGATAGCCTGATTCAAGGCTACCCTGGATACTACCTTTGGCATAAAAGAAGGGTTGGTTCGTAAGGAAACTCTGTCCTGATGGAAAATGATGAAAGGCTGCACAGCCATGAGGGCTTGTAGTTCCGAAACCCTGCGTGCTGAGGTGATAGCCAGAAGGAAGGCTGTTTTCCATGACAAATATTGCAGTTCTGTTGAAGCAGCTGGCTCAAAAGGAGGCAGGGTCAGTTTTTCTAGAATGAAATTGAGGTCCCAAGCAGGTACTGGTTGCTTCCTTGGGGGTTTTATATTCTTAGCCCCTCTGAGGAACTGTCTTAAGAGAGGGTGAGAGAATAAAGGAGGAGAATAAATTAGTGTTGTATTCTGCAGAAATGGCTGAGGCATGGATTTTGATGGAGGAGAATGAAAGTCCACTGCTTAGCATCTCAGCTAGATACTGTAGTATTTGAGGTAAATTCAGTATTCCAGGATTCTGACCCTTTTTCTGATTCCAGGCACAAAACCGTTTCCATTTTGCGGAGTAGGCTTTTCTAGAAGGCCTTCTGGCCTCCAAAATGACATCCTGCACCTCCTTGGAGAGTAGGGTCTGTTGTGAATTTAAGGAATCCTCCATGCGGCTAGATTGAGTGTTTTCAGCTGGCTGTGAAGAGTTTTGAAGTTGTGCGGAGTCAGTAGAAGAGGCATTAGAGGAAGGATCCATGGTGGGGAATGCGTCAGGCTCCTCAGGAGTGGGTACCAGTGTTGTCTTGGCCAGTCTGGAGCAATGAGAATCATCTTTGGTCTGTCTGCTCTGGCTTTCAATAGAACTTTGGGCAGCAGAGGAAAAGGTGGAAAGGCATAAACTGTCATTGTTGTCCAACTGAAAGAGAGTGTGTCCACTTTCCAGGCCTGTGGATGAAAGGTCCTTGAGCAGAATTTTGTCAATTGGTAATTTCTGTGGGTGGCAAAGAGATGTATGTCTGGCCTTCCCCATGCTTGAATTATCTTTGTAAAAACTTGAGGATGCAACTTGCATTCGTGTGGATCTGTCATATTTCTGCTTAGGTTGTCTGCCAGCGTGTTTTCCTTGCCTGGCAGGAACTGTGCTTGAAGTTGGATTTGTAATTCCAGAGCCATGTTCCAAAGAGACATGGCTAGCCTGCATACGGGGTATGAATGGGTTCCTCCCTGTTTGTTTATGTACCACATCATTGTGGTGTTGTCTGTCCTTATCAATAGCTGGCCTGGATGCAGTAGGTCTTTGAAAGCCATAATAGCATTTATTACTGCTAGCATTTCCTTTTGATTGATGTATAGGTGCTTTTCTTTTTGGGACCATTTGCCCTGAATGCACCGATCTGTCATGTGCGCCCCGCAGGTGTAGTCCGATGCGTCTGTTGTGATGACTTGATTTGCTTGAGGCTTGCAGAATGGTAGACCTGTGTTTCTTTGGCATGCTTGAGCCCACCACAGAAATTCCTTTTGAAGACATGGAATCAGTGGTATAAATTGTTTCCAAACTGTGGCTGTGTTGAGACCATAAGTTTTTTAGGTACCATTGAAGTTTCCTCATATGCAGCTTTGCACATGGGATTAGTAGGATGCAAGATGCCATGAATCCCAGAGCCTGCAGGATTTTCCTTGCAGTCAGCCTGGTGAAGGTTGCCAGTTTTCTGAAGTAATGAGTTAGTTGCCCTTGTTTCTCTGGCGTGAGGTAGGCCATCTGGGTGTTTGTATTCAAGCTGGCACCCAGGAAAATTATTGTTTGAGAGGGTATTAGTCTTGATTTCTTTTTGTTGACTGTGTATCCCAGAGAATTCAACAACATTATTACAAATGCCAGGTGTTTCAGAAGTATGTGTTTGCTGTCCGCCTGGATCAGGCAGTCGTCCAAATATGGGTATATTTGTATCCCTTGAAGTCTGCAGAAGGCAATTACTGATGCCAGGCATTTCGTGAACACTCTGGGCGCAGTAGATAAGTCAAAGGGCAATGCAGAGAATTGATAATGGGTTGAACTTGCAAGAAATCTGAGGTATCTTCTGCAATCTTGTCTGATTGGGACATGCAGGTATGCCTCCTTGAGGTCCAATGTTACCAGCCAAGACTTCTTGCCCAGCATGGGAAGAAGCTGCTGTAATGTGAGCATCGTGAATTTTGGTACGAGTAAATATGTGTTTAGGATGGATAGGTCCAAAATAAGTTTCCAATCTTTGCCCTTCCTTGGTACCAGGAATAGTCTGGAATAAAAACCTTGACCCTGTTCTTGTGCAGGTACCTCAAATAGCTTTCATGTCCATGAGATCTGAAATCTGTTTTTGTGCCTCTGCCCTTTGATTGTGTGGCAGGTTTGGCATGCCTCTCATTTTTGGAAGGGTGTGAAAGTGGAATCTGTAGCCTCTGTCTATAATGTCCAGGATCCATTTGTCTTTTGTGACAATATGCCAATTTTTCAAAAATAACGCCAGTTTTCCGCCTAAAGGTGCTGCCAATAGAGCCTTGCTTGGCATGCAAAGGGGAAAGTCATTGGTTCTGCTTTCTGAATGGCTGTGAACTATCCTCACCACCTCTTGGTGTAGGTGCTTGCCATTGTCTGCCTCTAAATGATCCTTGAGATTGCCCTCTACCCCTCGAGCTCCTGTATCTACCTCTTTGAGGTCTGTCCGTGGCTGGAAAGGACCAATTATTTGAAGGCCAATTTCTACTGAAACGTGGGGGTTGTACCTGTAGGAAATCTTTCACGGTTTGCATTGATTTTGCCTTTTCCTCCATTTTCTTTAATACCTCCTCAGCTTTAACACCAAACAATACATCTTTTTGAAGAGGTGCATCTAGTAGTTTAGCTTTGACATGATCTGGTAGGTTTGCTCTTTGAGCCAAGCATGTCTACGTATGACTGATCCTGTAACAGCGGCTCTACATGAGGCCTCTAAAGCATCAAAACCACATTGCAAGGTATGTTTACCCACTTGCTCTGCACTATGCAACAAATCCTGCAACTCCTTCAAGTCTGGTTGTTCAGGTTGTGACATTTTACTTTTCAACTGAGAATAAAAACTGTTGATACTTCAACATATGGAACTGACAGTTTAATGCCCTCATGGTTAAGGTGGCCGAGGTGTATACCTTTTTCCCCCACCTTTCTAAAGCTCTGGAATCTCTCCCTGAAGGTAATGGATTTTTGGCAGTGAAGGCCTTAATTCCCTTGGGACCCTGTGAAATAGTTTCTGGGTCAGCCGCATGGCTTTTGTATAGGAATTGGTGTGAATCAGGAACCCGGTAATACATGTCAGGCTTGACTGGAGCTGGAGGTAAAGAATCTGGGTTAAGGCTGGCCTCTGAATACACATCATCTAGTATGTCCAAGACAGGAGGGATAGCCAGAGGCCTCTGCTGTGGGAGCAAGAGGAAATCCCCAAGCCTTTTCTTGGAGTCTGAGTAATCTTGGCCTTCCCAGTGGAAGTGTTCCCTCAAGGTATGCAAGGTTTCCCCCAAAAGAGTAGTCCTCGGGGGGGGGGGGGGCACAGAGGGAATGGACTCCTCTGCATCAGAATCTTCAAAAGGGGAGTATGAATGTTCCTGGTCTTCAGAATGTTCTGAAGTAATGGAGGCCTGGTCTGAGGAAGGGTATTCTTCCTCCACTCTGGGCCTTTTGTCCAAGGGGGGTTGGGAACCCCTGATAAGAGTAATCAAATCCTCAGCCATTTTGAGCATCTGCTTTTTAGGCATGGGGCCTTGAGAGGGGCCCTGTGGAGCTTGTCTTTTAGAATGCATGGCTGCTTTAGATTTAGTGAAAGCCTTAATGGAAAAAGAAGAAGGCCTGAAGACACCTTGAGAGGTGGCAGGCCTGTCTAAACTCTGAGTTTCCCCGCCAAGAGTGGCTTCGGTATCTGTAGTCGGGGTGTGGGCCGGTAGTCAGGGTCTGCGTAGGCACCTCGCTGAGAACCGGAGCACCAGTAGTCTGCTTTAGCGTGGTGTCGGTAGAAGTCGCGGACCTCGTATGTCGGTCCTTATCTTTGCATCTTTTACTCAAAACTGGAGTCAGATTATCCGACGACATAATGTAATTAAACTTTTTGCCAAAATAGTGTTGGGCGAACTCCGCCCAACGCTTAATAGTGCTTCTGTTGAATGTAGCACAAAAACGACAGGCCGAGACGTCGTGGTCTGGGCCTAAGCAAGGAATGCAGAGGGAATGAAAATCCTTATGCGGTATTTGCTACCACATGAAATGCAATTATTAACTTTGTCTGACATCGGTCTGAGGCAAGAAAAGTTTCCCCAATGGGGTACTTAGCTTTCAAGAAGACTTCGGTTGAATAATATTCGTAATCTCAGGAGCTGGCCGACCGGCACTTGCAACTGCTTCTGCTTCGGGCACCGCGAGGCAAGAAAGACTGAAGAAAATGGCGTCGGCTGGTTCTTTTATCGCACTGACGTCAGGGAAGAAGCGACGACATCAGACGCCAGACCTAGACTTAGGAATTCGGCCGACCGAGGACCCGCCTGACGGCAGGAAACCCATCTGTTATGACTGCAGCTGTATGCACGATGAACATCTAAATAGAATTAGGAGTGGCTATGAGGCCCTACAGTACTGCAGTGGCAAAGCCTGCCCTGGATTTGGAGTAGAGTGGTAAGTGGTAGTGCTTTGCAAAATTGTGCACTGAACTCCAGGTTGCAGCCTCTAAAATGTCTTTCATTGGCACTCCTCTGAGGAAGCTGCTGAACTGGCTGCTGCTCTGGTTGAATGTGGCCTAATGCCCTTAGGCACTGATTTGCCATGTTGAGAATAGCATAAACGAATGCAGTGACTTATCCACTTTGAAATAGTCTGTTTTGAGATAGCCCTCCCTTGTGATCCTGCAGCATATGCTACCAGTAATTGCTCAGTCTTTTTGAAAGCTTTGGTTCTGTCCAAGCAGAAGCGCAGCTGTCTGTGTATGTCCAAATAATGCAGAAGTTTCTCACCCTTATTCTGTGGGTTTGGATAAAAGGTAGGCAAATGAATAGTTTGGTTGAGGGCCACACTGGACATTACCTTAGGCATAAACATGGGGTTTGTCCTTAGAGAAACCCTATCTGGATGGAAAATGCTAAAAGGTTCCACAGCCATGAGTGTCTGTATTTCTGAGACTCGTCTTGCAGAGGTTATTGCTAGGAGCAGAGCTGTTTTCCATGATAAAAATTTTATATCAGCTGTAGCGGCTGGCACAAAAGGAGGCAGAGGGAGTTTTTCCAAGACATAATTGAGGTCCCATGCAGGTATTGGTAATCTCCTTGAAGGCTGTAAATGTTTGGCTCCTCTGAGGTACTGCCTTAATAAAGGATGAGAAAAAATAGGTGGCTCTGTATTGCAATGATCTGAAATGGCAGAGGCATGAATCTTAATTGATGAAAAGGATAGGCCTTTGTCCAGCATCTCAGTTAAGTATTGCAAAATCTGAGGGATATTTGGTACAATCATGTCAATTCCTTGTGCCTGGTTCGAAGCACAGAATCTCTTCCATGTTTCTGCATAAGATTTTCTGGCACTGGGCCTCCTGGCCTCCAAGATAACATCCATAACCGCTTTAGAGAGAGGTGCGTTTTGAAAAGCTACATTATTCTCCATGCTGCCAGATTTAAGGTCCTGAGTTGGCTGTGCAGGATCGGATCGTTTTGTTGGGTCAGTAAGTGAGGAATATGAGGTAATGTCCATGCTGGGCATTGAGTCAAGTTACTTAGTATTGGGTACCAGTGCTGGCGGGGCCAATCTGGGGCAATCAGTATAATTTTTGGCTTCTCTTGTCTGACCTTTAGGAGTACCTTGGGGAGGACAGGCAGTGGGGGAAAGGCGTATACTGTTAAGTTTTTCCATCTGAAAGATAGAGCATCCACTTTCCATGCTTGCTTGTGATAAGTCCTTGTGCAGAATCTCTGCTGTTGGCAGTTGTGAGGGGAGGCAAATAGATCTATGTCCGGGCATCCCCAATTCCTTGTTATCATGTTGAAGACTTGTGGATCCAATTTCCATTTGTGGGGATCCATGAGGTTTCTGCTTAGTTCGTCTGCCAGAGTATTTATCTTTCCTGGCAGAAATTGTGCTTGCAGATGTACTCAGTAAGTCAATGTTGTATCCCACAAAGTCATGGCTAGTCTGCAAAGGGGGTAGGAATGTGTGCCTCCCTGCTTGTTTATGTACCACATGACTGTAGTATTGTGCGTCTTTATCAGTAGTTGTCCTGGATGAAGTAGATCCTTGAAGGCTGTCAGGGCATTTTGAACAGCTAGCATCTCTTTTTGATTGATATGTAGATGCATTTGGATTGCGGACCATGAGCCCTGAATACATCTTCCTGCCATGTGGGCCCCCCAGGCATAATCTGATGCATCTGTTGTCAGTGTCTGCCTGGCTGGGGGTATGGTGAATGGCTGCCCCTTGTTGTGGTGACAGGCCTTTGCCCACCATCAAAACTCCTGTTGTAGGCAGGGAATGAGTGTAATTATTGTTTCCAGGCTGTGGCAATGTTGAGTCCAAACACTTTTTAGATACCATTGTAGTTTCCTCATATGCAGTCTTGCATATGGAATTAGCAGAATGCAGGATGCCATGAAGCCCAAAGCCTGCAGACTTTTTCTTGCAGTTAATTGGGTGTTTGTTGCCAACATTTTGAAATAAGTAGTCAGTTGCCTTTGTCTGGCATGAGATAAGCCATCTGGGCAGTTGTATTTAAGCTTGCACCCAGGAATATTATCTCTTGAGAGGGTACTAGTTTTGATTTATTTTCGTTTACTGTGTACCCTAGGCATGTTAATAATCTTTTTACAAATGCCAGATGCTGTAGTAGTATGTCCTTGTTCTCTGCTTGAATAAGGCAGTCGTCCAAGTAAGGATATATTTGTATTCCTCTTTGTCTGCAAAATGCAATTACTGGTGCCAGGCATTTTGTGAAGACCCTGGGCGCAGTAGATAAGCCAAAGGGCAGTGCAGAGAATTGGTAGTGCATTGAGCCAGCTATGAATCTGAGGTATCTTCTGCATGATTGTCTGACTGGGACATGCAGGTATGCCTCTTTTAGGTCTAAAGTTACAAGCCAAGCCTTCTTGCCCAGCATGGGCAGAAGCTGCTGCAGAGTCATCATTTTGAATTTTGGAATATCCATGTATGTGTTTAGAATAGATAGGTCCAGTATTGGCCTCCAGGCTTTGTCCTTTCTGGGCACCAAGAAATGTCTTGAGTAAAATCATTGCCCCTGCTCTTGCTGTGGTACTTGCTGAATGGCCCTCATGTCCATGAGGGATGAAACTTGCTTTTGTGCCTCTGCCCATTGATTTTGTGGCAGGTCTGGCATACCGTTTGCCCTTGGCAGGGTGTGAAAGTGGAACCTGTAACCTTGTGACACTATGTTCAAGACCCATTTGTCCTGGGTGATTAGGTACCAGTTTTGAGAAAAAAGTGCTAGTTTTCTCCCTAAAGGAGTTGCCAGAAGATAAGTGCTTGGAGCTGGCAGGGGGAAGTCATTGGGACTGCTTACTGTATGGCTGTGACTTGTCTTCTCCACTTTTGGAGGTAGAACCACCCCATTGTTTAGACCTGTATGAGCCTTGGGGCTGGGATCTGCCTCTAGGGTGTCTGTATCTGCCTCTTTGTGGCCTGTCTGACACTGGGAAGGACCAATTCTTTGTAGGCCAGTGTCTGCTAAATCTGGGTGGCTGTACCTGTAAGAAATCCTTAACTGTCTGCATAGATTTGGCTTTGTCCTCCATTTTCTTCAACATCTCTTCTGCTTTAACACCAAACAAGGTATCATGCTGTAATGGAGCATTTAATAATTTTGCTTTAACATGATCAGGCAGATAATGTTCCTTTAACCAAGCGTGCCTCCTATTGACAGAACCCGTAACAGCAGCTCTGCAGGAGGCCTCCAAAGAATCAAAACCACATTGTAAAGTATGCTTTCCAACTTGTTCAGCTGCATGCAATAAATCCTGCATTTCTTTATTTTCTGCACCTTCAGAATTTGTCAACATTTTCTATTTAAGCAGTGACATTATGTATTGCTGATATTTAAGCACATGAAACTGACAATTGTAAATCCTTTTTCCCCATCTATCCAGTGCCCTGGAATCACTGTTAGAGGGGGTAGGGTTTTTTGCAGTGGAAGCCTTAACCCCCTTGGGACCCTGAGAGATAGTTTCTGGGTCAGCAGTCGGTTTTTAAAAATAAATTTGTGGGAGTCTGGAACCCTGTAGTGTCTGTCCGGCTTAACAGGAGCTGGAGGTAAGGAATCAGGAGTCAGACTGGGCTCTGAAAATACATCTACAATGTCTAGCACAGGTGGAATAGCAAGGGGCCTGTGCAGAGACAGTAAAAGAAAGTCTCTGAGCCTTTTCTTAGATTCTGAATAATCTTGGCTCTCCCAGTGGAAATGCTCCCTCATGGTATGCAGTGTTTCCCCAAAAGAATAATCCTCAGGAGGAGAAGCTGAGGGGATAGATTCTTCAGCATCAGAATCCTCATAAGGAGGAAGAGAGTATTGCTGATCAGAAGAATCAGATGAAATGGAAACCTGATCTGAAGATTCATATTCTATCTCTTGCCTAGGCCTCTTGTATGGAGGGGGATGAGAACCTCTGATCAAAGTAATCAGGTCTTCGGCCATTTTGAGCATCTGTTTTTTAGGCATGGAGGCCTGCCCATGGGGCTGCTGTACTTGTTTCTTTGTCTTTAAGGCTGCTTTAGTCTTTGCCTTTGAAGCAAAAGTCGTTTTAACATCTAATTGTGTAGGTCTGAAAACGCCCTCAGAAGCAGATGCCTGCTCAGCAGCTTCAGACTCATCTGAAGGAATGGTTTCCAAATGTCCAATACCTTGAGTTTCTGTAGGCCTGGTTGACTCCACGTGTGAGTCGGTATCGGCCTGCGGATCTAAAGTAGCGGTTGTCAGGGGCTGCAAAAGCCCCTCACTGAGAACTGGCGACTGGCCTAGAAGAAGCCTCGTCAGTTTTGGACCTCGAACGCCTGTCCTTTTCTTTGCGTTTTTTGTAAACTCCGGTAGTCGGCTGTTCCGACGGCATTATATAATTAAATCTTCTGCCAAAGTAATGAAATGCAAAATCATACCGACGCTTAATAGTGCGTTGATTAAATCTAGCACAAAACCGACAACTAGCAACATCGTGGTCAGGGCCTAGGCAAGGAATACAGTAAGAATGAAAATCCTTAGAAGTATTTGCTTCCCACAAGAAATACAATTATTAACTTTTTCTGACATTGGTCTGGAGCAAGAAGAAAGTTTCCCCAATGGGGTACTTAGCTTTTAATGAAGACTTCGGATCTGAAATTCGAACTTGAAAATCTCAGGAGTCGGCCGACCTGCACTTGCGAATTGCTTTTGCTTCGGGCACCGCGCGGCAAGAAAGACGGAAGAAAATGGCATTGGCTGCATTTTTTTATACCCCTGGCGCACTGAAGTCAGGGAGGAGGCGACAGCAACAGACGCCGGACCTAGACTTTGGAATTCAGGCCGACTGCGGGTAGCCTGCCAGCAGGATGACTGCAATAGTGAAACACAATGAACATCAGTGGAACCAAAGGAAGCCCTGTCCACTTTGTAATGAGTGATAAACGTATGAGGTTTCAACCAAGTAGCAACTGCAGAAATAGTGAAATAGTGTCCAAAGGCAAACGGGCTGCATGAGCCAGAGATGTAGACACAGCCCTGGTGGAATGTGCTTTCACACTATGCTCTAAAGGTTGGTTTGGCTGATGAATATATATATTTTATGCAATCAGATAACCACTTAGACAGTGTAACTTTAGCTACAGGCAGCCCCCTTTTTATTGCCCTCATGAGAAACAAAGAGTTGTTCCGATTTCCTAAACTCCTTCGTTCTGTCCAAATAAAACCTCAATTGTCTGTGAACATCAAGTTTATGTAACATATATTCTAATTTATTCGAATGGTGTCTGAAAAAGTTGGGCAGCTCAACAGACTGGTTCAAACTGACCTCGGAGCAGACCTTAGGAGGAAAGGTGGGATTTGTCCTGAGAGACACTCTTGTCGGGATGAAAAACCAGATACGGAGGCCTGACAGAAAGAGCTTGTAGTTTCTAAACTCTACGAGCGGAGGTAATAGCCATCAAGAATACTGCTTTCCAAGAAATGAACTTCAAGGGAAAAAAAGATGCGGGTTCAAAGGGGGGGGAGCATAAGCTGAGATGGTATTACATTTAGATTCCAGGGGGCAGTTGTCTGACAGGTGGCCTAAGGTGATGAGTCCCTTTCAGAAAGGCTTTACATAATCTGTGAGAGATAAGATTAGATCCTTCAAATCCCAGGTGAAAATTGGATATTGCAGCCAATTGAACTCTTACAGTGGCTGCTGCTACACCTTCGTTAAAAAGCATAGCCAGAAACTCCAGAACACTATCAATAGGAGCGACATAGGGATTAATATCATGTTGAGAGGCCCAATAAACAAAACGTTTCCATTTGCTGTTATACAGTTTTCTGGTGGAAACTTTATGAGAAGAAGACCAGAATATGTTGCACCGCGGAAGACAAATTATATGACCTGGCTAGGTTGGGAAGTGGAGCAGCCAAGCTGTCAAGCTGTCCGTTTGAGGGACTGAAGAGAGGGGTGAAGAACTCCTGACGAGCGAATCAAAAGGTCTGGCACTGGGTTCAGAAACCAAGGTTCTTCCAGTTGATATTGATAAAGGAAGGGGTACCATATATCTGCCAAGGCCAAAAGGGGGCTTTCAGAATAACAGTCCTTCCCTGAGCTTTTTGCTTTCTGTAAAAATCTGGGGATCAGCAGGTTTGGAGGAAAGGCATAAAGGAGACCCTAGGGCCAATTGTAGATGAGTGAATCCCTTGGGCTGTCCCCCGGAGCAGTATTCAGGGCAAAGTAGCTTCTGCATTTGACATGCAGCAGGGATGCAAAAAGGTCGCAGCAATGCTGGCCCCATCTGCGGAAAATCACTTCCACCACTTCTTCTTTGAGGAACCACTCGTGGGGCAACAGAATTGCTCTGCTCAGTTTGTCCGCTATCACATTGGATTTCCTTGGGATGTGTGTTGCTATCAGAAAACGCCTGGTGGATACAGCCCACTGCCAAATTGTCAAGGCTTCTCAGCATAAGGGGTAAGACTTGGTTTCCCCGATGTACCAGACCACCGACATGTCTGTCTGGATTGCAATCGTGCCCAGAGGCAGAGAGTCGTGGAAGTGCTGCAATGCTAAAAGCACCGCTCTCAACTCCAGGACACTGATATGCAAATGAGATTCCATCTCTGACCAGGTACCTTGGGCAGTTCTTCCATGAAAAGCCCCCGCCCCCACCCTATCAGGGAAGCGTCCATGGTCACTGTGGCTATGGGAGGGGGAAGTACAAATGGTCGACCTATCATCACCTGGTAACTGTTCAGCCACCAGAGAAGGTCCTTCTTGCAAGCATCTGTCAGTAGGATCTTGGAAGACATTGGGAGCTGTTGATAAGACCACTGGGTGAAAAGCAACAATTTGAGTACCCACATGTGCATCAGTCCCAGAGGAACCGCTATGAGGGTAGCTGCCATGGTGTCTAAAAGTTTTAAAAGCTGAAAGGCAGGTATTCTCTTTTCTTTTAGCAAGTGGGACACCTGATTTCATAGAGAGATAACTTCTTGAGGTAATCTGACCAATGCAGTGGTGGTGTCTAGATCTGCTCCGATAAAGGAGATATGCTGCGATGGTAATAAGGCAGATTTTTTGAAATTTATGGTTATTCCTAACCGAGAACAGAGATTGATCATATGATCTCTGGAAAGAATGAGTTGATGCCTGGTGATAGCGGACAAGAGACAATTGTCCAGATACGGAAACACCCAGAATCCTAGTCTCCTCAGGTGAGCTGTAACTACTGCCATGCGTTTGGTGAACACTCTGGGGGCTGAAGTGAGACCAAAGGGCAGTGCTCAAAATTGGTAGTGACTGGCCCCCAGCCGGAAAAGCAAATGATCTCTGGAAGGTCTGGCCATTTTGATGTGGTAGTACGCATCCTTGAGATCTAAAGAGCACATCCAATCGCCCATTCCCAGGAATGGGGGCATTGACTGAAGCGTGACCATCCAGAACTTTTCCTTCTTTACAAAAGCATTTAGTTTGCGGAGGTCTAAAATGGGCCTCCAGTACCAAGTTTTCTTTGGAACTAAAAAGAAGCTGGAGTAAGTTCCGGATCCTATCTGGTCCGCCTGGACTAGCTGAATAACTCTTTCTAGCAGCTTTTGGATTTCTATAGCTGCTTGATCCCGCAAACTGGGTGGAACATCTGGGATTCTTGTTCTAACTGGCGGGGACTCTGAAAAGGGGATGATGTAACCTCTGGTAAATATACTTTGTACCCAAGAATCTGATATAATTCCTAGCCAGGCGTCTGGGTACAAAGCCAAGCGACCCCCGACAGCCTCCAGAGTAGGACAGTCGGGCCTCCTTTCAGGAGCGCTGATAAGGCTTGCCAGAAAACTGCTCCCTGTCACACTGGTTTTATGTACCTCTTCTTCTGCCACCAAAGCGGCGTCTTCCGTTATTGCCCCCTCCTCTGCCCCTGAAGGGGGGCTCACTACGTGTGTTCTGGAAAGCTCCTTGGGACTTCCAGAAAGTACAGTTTTGTACCTACCATAAATGTAGATGTGCAATAGGTATGCATCTGCAGTCATCACATATGGGTTGTCCTGCCTCAGGCAGCCCTTCGGTCGGCCGGATTCCAAAGTCTGGGTCCGGCGTCGGCTGATGTCGCCTTCCCGACGTCAGAGCGTCTGGGGTATAAAAGCGTCAGCCGACGCCATCTTCCTCAGTTTTTCTTGCCCCAGATGCCAGGTGCCCTCTAAGGAAGGCTAAATTTGGAAAAAAGCAATAAAATCCAAACATTTGCAATAATATATATATATATATATATATATATATATATATATATATATACATATATAAAACAAATACACCACAATAGATCCCCCCAGCTAGCTAATAGAGGGGTAAGTACCCAAGAAATACCACAGAGGGGAAGGAGGGAGGGTAAACCTGACTGCAGATGCATACCTATCGGACATCTACATTTATGGTAGGTACAAAACTGTACTATGTCCTTCAAGGATGCATCTGCAGTCATCACATATGGGTAGAATACCATAGCCAATCTGGGGGTGGAGGAACTAAGAAAAGGATGGTGTAGCTAAGATACCCTGCAGGACAGCCGTAGCAAAGCCTGCTCTGGATCTGGAATATAAAGGCAAATTGTAATGCTTGGCAAATGTATGCACGGAGCTCCATGTGGCAGCTTCTAAAATGTCCTTGGTAGCCACCCCTCTTAAGAAGGCTGTGGAGGTGGCTGTGGCTCTCGTAGAATGAGGTCTAATGTTAGCTGGTACAGTCTTTCCATGAAAGGAGTAACAAAAGCGAATGCAATTTCCTATCCATTTTGAAATGGTCTGTTTGGAAATTGCTTTTCCTTCAGTACCAGCAGCATATGCTACCAACAGCTGGTCAGCTTTTCTGAAACCTTTAGTTCTGTCCAAGTAGTAGCACAACTGTCTGTGAATGTCCAGGGTGTGCAGCAGTTTCTCCCCTTGTTTTGTGGATTTGGGAAGAAGGTGGGCAGGTGAATGGCTTGATTTAATGAAACCCTGGATACCACCTTTGGCATAAATGTGGGATTAGTTCTCAATGAAACTCTGTCCTGATGAAAAATAATAAATGGCTGTACTGCCATCAGGGCCTGCAACTCCGAAACTCTTCTTGCTGAGGTTATGGCCAGAAGGAAGGCAGTCTTCCATGAAAGGTACTGTAGATCTGCAGATGCTGCTGGTTCAAATGGAGGCAGTGTTAGTTTTTCTAACACAAAGTTAAGGTCCCAAGCAGGTAGAGGTGGTTTCCGAGGGGGTTTGATGTTTTTGATTCCTCTTAGAAACTTTCTTAGGAGAGGATGAGAGAAGACAGGTGGATCAGTATTGTACTCTGCTGAAATTGCTGAAGCATGAATTTTAATAGAAGAGTAAGACAGACCATTGTGGAACATTTCTGCCAAATATTCCAGGATATGTGCCATGCTCATCACTGTCGCATCTAGGCCCTTTGTGGTGTTCCAAATGAGAAATCTTTTCCATTTTGCTGAATATGCCTTTCTTATGGAAGGGCGACGAGCTTCCATAATAATATCCTTCACTCTCTGGGATAGCTTATCCTGAGGAGGAGTCAAGGTATTCTCCAGGCTGTTAGTTGCAAGGTTTTCAGGTTGAAATGTAGAGTTTTGTATCTGTGCTGTGTCAGTAGAAGTGGCCATAGAGGCAGAGGCCATGGTTTCGTACGTGACATGCTCCTTAGCAGTGGGTACCAGTGCTGTCTTGGCCAGTCCGGAGCTATCAGAATCACTTTTGGCTGCTCTGTCCTGATCTTCAGTAGCACCTTGGTCATTAATGGAATAGGTGGAAATGCATACACTGTTAGATTTCTCCAGCTGAAAGAGAGGGCGTCCACTTTCCACGCTTGTGGGTGGTATGTCCTTGAGCAGAATTTCTTCAGTTGATGATTGTGGGGGGATGCAAATAGATCTATGTCCGGCCTCCCCCAAGATTGTGTTATCTGTAGGAAGATGTCTGGGTGCAGCATCCATTCGTGCGCATCCATGATATTTCTGCTTAAGCTGTCCGCCAGTATATTGTCTTTCTCTGGCACAAACTGAGCTTGTAGCTGTATATTGAGTCTCAAGGAAAGTTCCCATAGATCATTGCCAGTCTGCAAAGAGGATAGGAATGGGTACCTCCTTCCTTGCTTGTTTATGTACCACATAACTGTGGTGTTGTCTGTCCTTATTAGTAGGTGGCCTTGATGCAGAAAGAGTTTGAAGGCCTCGATTGCATGCATCACTGCTAGCATTTCTTTTTGATTTATGTGCATGCGTAGCTCCTTTCGTGACCACTGTCCTTGGATACCTCTGCCCTCCATGTGCGCTCCCCAACCTAGGTCTGAAGCGTCCGTTGTTATAGTTTGGGAGGTTTTTGGCTTTGTGAAGGGCAACCCCCTGTTGGACTGGCTGGCCTGAGCCCACCACAGAAATTCCTTTTGAAGGCATGGAATGAGTGGGATTAAAGTTTCTAAACTGTGACTGTGCTGAGTCCATAAACTCCTTCGGTCCCACTGTAGCTTTCTCATATGTAGCCTTGCTTGTGGAATCAAAAGGATACAGGATGCCATGTAACCCAGGGCCTGCAGGATTTTCCTTGCAGTCAGCTGAGTTTGTCTTGTCAGATTTTTGAAGTAATCCGGTAGTTGTCTGTTTTTCTTCTGTGAGATAAGCCATTTGGGTGGTTGTATCTAGATCCGCACCCAGAAAGGTTATTCTTTGGGATGGAACAAGTCTTGATTTGTGCATGTTGACTGTATATCCCAAGGCCTGCAGAAGATTGATGGCATAATTTAAGTCCTTTACCAAAGTTTGTTGGCTGTCCGCTTGTATAAGGCAGTCGTCCAGATACGGGTATATTTGAATCCCCTGAAGTCTGCAGTGTGCTATTACTGATGCCAGGCATTTCGTGAATACTCTGGGCGCAGTAGATAAGCCAAAAGGCAATGCTGAGAATTGATAATGCTCTGACCCTGCAAGAAATCTGAGGTGCCTTCTGCAACTTTGTCTGATAGGGACATGCAGGTATGCCTCCTTGAGGTCTAGAGTCACCAGCCAAGACCCCTTGCCCAGCATGGGAAGGAGTTGCTGTAGAGTCAGCATTTTGAATTTTGGCACAATGAGATAAGTATTCAGTGCGGACAAGTCGAGAATTGGTCTCTATCGATGTTCTTTTCTTGGAACAAGGAATAGTCTGGAGTAAAATCCTTGGCCTTGTTCTGAAAGAGGAACTTTTTCTATGGCTTTCATTTGTAGTAAGTTTGAGATTTGTTTCAAAGCCTCTGCCCTTTGATTTGGTGGCAGACCTGGCATGCCTTTTCTTTTTGGCAATGTATGGAAATGGAACCTGTATCCGTTGTCTATTATTTGGAGTGTCCATTTGTCTCTTGTAATGTTGTGCCAATTTTTTGAGAATAAAGAAAGCTTTCCGCCCAAAGGTGCTTCTAATTGAGCCCTGGTAGGCGGAATCAAAGAAAAGTCATTGAGTTTGTCCTTGTACAGCAGTTGAAGGTCCTGAACTGCCTGTCTGGATTGGAGGCTGTCATTGACAGCCTCTGTAGGAGCCCCTAGCTTTCCCTCTACCTCTGGCACGCCTGTTCCTGCCCCTTTGAAACCTTTCTGTGTCCAGAAAGGACCAATTCTTGGAAGGCTAACTTCTGCTGAATCGAGGCGGTTGAACTTGAAGAAAATCCTTAACTGTTTGTACAGATTTTGCCTTTTCCTCAAATTTCTTTAGGACTTCTTGAGCAGTGGAACCAAATAACTTTTGCTTTTCCAATGGAGCATCCAAAAGCTTAGCTTTAACATGGTCTGGCAGAGATTGTTCCTTCAGCCAAGCATGCCTACGTATGACAACACCTATCATTGCTGACCTACATGAAGCTTCCAATGCATTATAACCACACTGCAAAAAGTGGTTGCTAACCTGCTGGGAGTAATGCACCAGATCCTGAAGGGATTTACGGTCAAGGGGTTCAGTAGAAGACAGTTTCTTATGCATTTCTTCTAACAAATACTCTTGGTACTGTATCATATGAAATTGACAATTTAATGCCCTCATAGCAAGAGTGGCAGAAGTATACACTTTTTTACCCCATCTTTCTAATGCCCTGGACTCCTTTGCAGAGGGGAGTGGGTTCCTAGTAGTAACAGCTGCAACCCCTTTAGGGCCCTGTGAAATAGTTTCAGGATCAGCAGAGTGGGCCTTGTAAAGAAAATTATGAGTATCCGGGACCCTGTAATACCTATCGGGCTTAACAGGGGCCAGAGGCAGAGTATCAGGGGTCATACTAGAATCAGAATACACATCATCAATGACATTTAAAACAGGAGGAATAGCCAAAGGTCTATGCTGAGGTAAATGAAGAAAAGTTCTTAGTCTTTTCCTGGAGTCAGAATATTCCTGGCCCTGCCATTTGAAATGCTCTCTCATAGAATGAAGGGTCTCCCCAAAGGAAAGCTCTTCAGGAGGGGAGGCTGAGGGGATAGATTCCTCTGCATCAGAATCCTCGTAGGCCGAATAAGCCTCCTCCTGGTAGTCCGAGTGATCCAAGCCATCAGAGGCCTCTTCAGAGGAAAGGGGATCAGGGGGATCTACCCTGGGCCTTTTGTCTAGAGGGGGTTGGGAGCCCCTGTCCGGATGGGGCTGAGAGCCCCTGATTAAAGAGATAAGGTCCTCTGCTAAGGTTAGAATCTGTGAACTAGAAGAGGGTCCCTGAGGAATAACCCTGGGAGGCATGGCTTTAGTGTGTTTAGCAGCTTTAGCCCTGGTGAAGGCCTTAATGGACATGGATGCAGGAGGCCTGGCTGCACCATGTGCTGGTGTAGCTTTGTCTAAAGGAATGGCGTCGGAAGATTCCAATACACCGGTTTCTGAAGGCAATTCTGTAACCGGGTTAGAAGCCTCCGGGGCCGAGGCTGTCGGTTGTACTGTTTCAGGGTTCGGAAAATCCAAGGACTCGGTATCAGCAGAGACCCTCGCGGTAGGCCTAGCCGCAGTTTCAGGCGAAACCGCGGGCCGCGTGTGTCTGTCCTTGTCTTTCCGTTTCTTAGTTAAATGTGAAGTCGGGGTTTCCGACGGCATTTTATATGAAAAACTAGCCCCAAAAACTCTTCTGCGAACTCCGACCGACGTCTAAGAGTGCGTCGGTTGAAGGAAGCGCAGGCTGAACAAGCCGAGACGTCGTGGTCTGGGCCTAAGCAGGGAAGACAGTAAGAGTGGAAATCCTTATGAGGTATTTGTTTCCCACAAGTTAAACAATTATTAACTTTATCTGACATCGGCTGAGGCAAGAAAGAGTCCCCAACGGGATACTTAGCTTTTGAAGTCTTCGGATAGCTGAATTACAGGAGCTGGCCGACCGGCACTTGCGAACTGCTTCTGCTTCGGGCACCGCGGCAAGAAAGACTGAGGAAGATGGCGTCGGCTGACGCTTTTATACCCCAGACGCTCTGACGTCAGGGAAGGGGCAACATCAGCCGACGCCGGACCCAGACTTTGGAATCCGGCCGACCGAAGGGCTGCCTGAGGCAGGACAACCCATATGTGATGACTGCAGATGCATCCTTGAAGGACATCCACATTTTTCCACCTTTCTGCCCTTTGGGGTATGGTCAAGTAGGGGTGGAAAAATGGACTCCTACGGCAGATGGAGTCTTTCCTTCCTGCTCACACCTAGTGAGAGTCTCCTTGACTTGGGGCCCAAAGTAGAGCCACCAAATGGGGTGCTGACAAAGGAAGACTTGAAGGCTTCCGCAAAGGAACATAAGCGCATCTAGGACTGTCTCCACAGAGCAATCACTGAACCTGCTGCTCGACTCGACCCATTGGCTGCATAGGAAGTGAGCCGCATTGACGAGTTGACAATGGAATTAAGGGTAGAAGGCTGAGCCGTCACCTTCGCAGAAATAGCTTCATCTGTGTATCTCCAATTTCCTGGAGAAGATCTCGTTGAAGACGGGTAAAATGGGTTAAGTAGTTAAATGATCTCATGGCAAACGTCGCAAAACTAAAAATGTGTTTCCCATATCTGTCCATAGTCCTAGATTCTCTATTAGGAGTATGGACAGTAGAAGAGGTCTCCGACATCTCTTTCTTGGTGGCCGCCACCACCACCACCACCATGGCATCAACAGGGACTCCTTTAGTGAGGTACAATTTGTCTTGAGGAGAAGTGATGAACTTATTGGGCCTCAGAGGGACTAGTTCCATGGAATCAGGGGACTCCCAAGCCCTTCGAGCAACCAGATCCATCAATTCGTCAAAAGGGCGGAGTAACCCAGGAGGTGGAAGGTTGAGACCCAAAAGGCCTTCAGGAGCACAGACTCATCCTCAGTAGGGGTAAAGGACTGCCAGTCACCCCTCTGTTTCAGTATTTCCAGGACGTCTGCAAAGGAGACATCCTTCGAAGGGGACCGTGGGGACCCTACTGATTCCTCTAAGTCGGTGTCTGATGTCAAGGATTCCTGAGGGGAATCCAAATGCCTTCTCTTGCAAACTCTCTTTCTGGGGACCTCATCATTGGGAGCATCTGGTGAAGTCTCAGTACAGCAGGGTTCATCCAAAGGGGTTACCTGAGGCTCTAGGTCTCGACGTTTAGTAAGGAACCTGCGATGTAGAGGCAGAACGCGGCATTTTAGGGGAGGAAGAGGAGAGACGCGAGGAAGTGCTAGTCTTGGCAGAACTACCCTCCTCATGGCATCGAAGGTACCGGAGTCTCGACCCAAGGACCCCGCCTGTTCCAAGAAAGAAGGCGGCTTCCCCGGTGCCAAGACCAAGGGCTCCGAACCAGAGGACGGAGCCGAGCTCATCTGCGCAGAGGCCCCGAGAGGAAGGGTCAGAACCGACACATTGGTTCAACACCCCCCCCCCCCCCGGAACCGACAAGAGAGTGTTGGCTCAGAGACTCTTCGAACAGCATCAAAGAGATCAGGGTCGACAGAGCCGAAGTCACTGGGACAAGACTCTGCTCCGCAGGTTCCACAACCATCAGATCTTCCGCCTCCGAAGGCCTAGGCAAGCTCAGAGGAGGAGTAATCACAGGCAAAGGGACGGTAGTAGGAATCGAACCCAGTTGGGATGAAACCGAAAGTAATTTGGCCAATGCCGGGTTCTCTAAAAGCCTCTGCACCACACGGTCCACATCGACATCTGAAATAGTCCTAGAAGAACGGGTCGAAGGGACCAAAGAAGCCATCGATCTAATTATTGGAGACTTCGACACCGGCTCCAGCTCAGAGGGTTGGCTCCGAAAAGTACAGTTTTGTACCTACCATAAATGTAGATGTTCGAGTGTTCATACTGCTGCAGTCATCACACTTGGGTTATCCTGTCATCAGGCAGTCTCACAGTCGGCCGAATCCCAAAGTCCTGGTTCGGCGTCGGTTGTCGTCGCTTCTTCCCTGACGTCAGTGTGAAAGGGGTACAAAAGAGGCAGCCGACGCCATTTTCTTCAGTTTTTCTTGCCCCAGATGTCAGGTGCCCCCAAATAGGAAGGCAATACAATAGCTATGCAAAAATACCTTGGAAGATAAACACTGGTAGTAGCTGTTAGCAAATACACCATATAGACATGCATCCCATTGATTGAGGTACATGGAGTTATAAGTAACACCCTGGTATGTAGAGGGGATGGAGGGAGGGTAACCTGGACTGCAGCAGTATGAACACTCGAACATCTACATTTATGGTAGGTACAAAACTGTACTATGTTCATCGTGTTATACTGCTGCAGTCATCACACTTGAGTTGAAATCCAAAGCTATGGATGGGTGGCTGGTACTAAACTGGGTTAGGTGAAGCTAGGATGCCCTGCAGAACAGCAGTGGCAAAACCAGCTCTGGTTTTAGAGTATACTGGAAGGTGGTAGTGCTTGGTAAAGGTGTGCACTGAACTCCAAGTAGCTGCTTCCAGAATGTCCTTGGTTGGAACCCCCCTGAGAAAGGCTGCTGAGGTTGCTGTAGTCCTGGTAGAATGGGACCTAATATTAACAGGCACTGCTTTCCCATGGTGCGAGTAGCAAAAACGGATACAATGTGCTATTCATTTGGAGATGGTCTGATTTGAAATAGCCTTTCCTTGTGAACCTGCAGCATAGGATACAAAGAGTAGGTCAGTTTTTCTGAAGGTCTTTGTCTTATCTAAATAGTAGCGTAGCTGTCTGTGAATGTCCAAAGAGTGAAGGAGTCTTTCTCCTTTATTCTGGGGGTTTGGATAAAAGGTGGGTAAATGAATGGTTTGATTCAAAGCCACACTGGATACTACCTTAGGCATAAAGGTAGGGTTAGTTCGTAAAGAGACTCTGTCTTGATGGAAAATGATGAAAGGTTCCACTGCCATTAGTGCCTGTAGTTCTGAGACCCTGCATGCTGAGGTAATAGCCAGCAACAAAGCTGTTTCCCAAGACAAGTATTGTAATTCTGCTGAGAAGGCTGGTTCGAAAGGAGGCAGTGTTAATTTTTCTAAAACAAAGTTCAGGTCCCAAGCTGGCGTTGGGGGTTTTCTGGGGGGGTCTTATATTCTTAGCCCCTCTCAGAAACTGCCTTAGTAAAGGGTGTGAGTAAATTGGAGGATCCGTATTATATTGAGCTGAAATGGCTGAAGCATGAATGACAGTCCTTTGTGTAGCATCTCAGTTAAGTATTGCAGTATTTGAGGAATGTTTGGTATCCAAGGATTTTGGCCTTTAGCCTGGTTCCATGCACAAAATCTTTTCCATTTGTCTGAGTAAGTTATTCTGGTGCTGGGCCTTCTGGCCTCCAAAATGACATTCAGGATGTCCTTTGAGAGAAGTGTTGATTGATTATTCAAGGTATTCTCCATGCAGCTAAATTTAAGGTTCTGAGCTGGCTGTGAAGTATCTGAGAGTTTTTCTGAGTCAACAGTAGTGGGAATTGAGGCAAGATCCATCGAGGGCTGTGAGACAAATTCCTTAGTAATGGGTACCAGTGCCAGCGTGGCCAGTCTGGAGCAATGAGGATCATTTGTGGTCTTTCTGATCTGATTTTCAGTAATACCTTGGTCAACAGAGGCAGTGGTTGGAAGGCATAGACTGTCAATGCTGTCCAATTGAATGATAGGGCGTCCACTTTCCAGGCTAGGGAGTGATAAGTCCTTGTGCAAAATTTCTGTAGCTGGCAATTGTTGGGGGAGGCAAATATATCTATGTCTGGACATCCCCACCTTTGAGTTATCATTGAAAATACTTGTGGGTGTAGTCTCCACTCGTGAGGATCTGCCATATTTCTGCTTAATTCATCTGCTAATATGTTTTCCTTTCCTGGCAGGAATTGTGCTTGCAGTTGTACTTGGTAAGTCAATGCTGTGTTCCACAAGGTCATTGTCTGTCTGCATAAAGGGTAGGAGTGTGTTCCTCCCTGTTTGTTTATGTACCACATCACTGTGGTGTTGTCTGTCCTTATTAGTAGTTGTCCTGGATGCAAGAGGTCCTTGAAGGCTGTCAGTGCATTTTGCACAGTTAGCATCTCCTTTTGGTTGATGAGAAGATGCATTTGTTTTGCAGACCATTTGCCCTGTATGCACTGTCCAGCCATGTGTGCTCACTAGGTGTAGTCTGAAGCATCTGTTGTCATAGTTTGGTTTGCTGGAGGTAAGACGAAGGGAAGACCCTGGTTTATTTGACATGCTTGAGCCCACCATAGGAACTCTTTTTGAAGGCAGGGAATGAGAGGTATACCTGATTCGAGGCTGTGTCTGTGTTGAGACCATACACTTTCAGGTACCATTGTAATTTCCTCATATGCAGCTTTGCATATGGGATTAGTTGAATGCAGGATGCCATGAACCCCAATGCCTGCAGGATTTTCCTTGCAGTGAGCTGGGTAAAAGTTGCCATCTTTTTGAAGTATTGAGTCAATTGTTTTTGTTTGTCTGGCGTGAGATAAGCCATCTGGGCCGTTGCATTTAGGCTGGCACCCAGGAATATTATCTGTTGTGAGGGTATTAACTTTGATTTCTTTTTGTTTACTGTGTACCGTAGGCAACTGGGCAGCTTTGTTACAAATGCCAGATGCTGTAAAAGAATGTCCTTGCTGTCTGCTTGGATCAGGCTGTCGTCCAGATATGGATAAATTTGTATTCCTCATTCTCTGCAATATGCAATTACTGATGCCAGGCATTTCGTAAATACTCTGGGTGCAGTAGATAAGCCAAAGTGCAATGCAGAGAATTGATAGTGCGTTGAACCTGCCAAAAATCTGAGGTATCTTCTGCAATCTTGTCTGATAGGGACATGCAGGTATACCTCTTTGAGGTCCAACGTTAGCAGCCAAGACTCCTTGCCCAGCATGGGAAAAAGCTGCTGAAGTGTGAGCATTTTGAATTTGGGTACCTCCAGGTATGAAGGTAGGCAGAAAAGGAAAGGGTCCACAGAAGAACCACCCCAAGGCCCCACTATAAAGAAAATGTGGGGGAGACAGAATCCTTAGTTATTAACCTTTCGAACAGGATATTGAGTGTATATGAAGAGCAAGTTTTAAACAAAGGACTGGGCTTTATTCCTACTAAAGAAAGTAATTTAGTGGATACGATCATAGACACTAAAATGTATATTCGGAATATACAACTCAAACTTGATTTTGGACAAAATAGCCCACTTAATGAAGTGAATAGTTCCCGAGCAACAGTGTTTATATTCCACAGTTGCACCCGACAGTCAAGTATTTGGGAATGTGTTAGAGGATGATATATACAAACTTTTCATGAGAAATCAAAGAATAGACATGGACAGAATCTTAATTACAATCAAAGACAAGCCCTACGTAGCCTGAAAGATGACAGGTCCATCACTATCAGGCCTGCTGACAAGGGTGGACCGATAGTTGTAATGGATACTAGATATTATGAACAGAAGATGTATGATATGCTTAATGATGAACAAACATATCATAAAATTAACCAGGATGAACTGGTAGATAAGGTTTTTAGGGTCTACCATACTTTGGATGACCTGGTTATGTCATTTGATATAACTGAACAACTGTATGGTTATCTGAAGGTTAAGGATCCAATCATACCTGTAATACAAGGCCTGCCCAAGGTCCACAAAATAAAGAAGATCCTCCGATGAGACCAATTGTGGCAGGCCAGGGTTGGGTAACAGAACCCATGTCCTTATTCTTGGAAGATACCTTGAGGCCTTTGGTGAATAAGAATAAGATTATTCTTAGAGACAGTAAACAATTTTTGGTAGATCTATATACCCACACGCATAATTTATCGGATGACCAACCATTCCTTATGGTCACATTGGATGTTGTGAGTTTATTCACAGTGATCCCGAATGATATAGGTATCAGATACATCACAATATTTGAGAGAACACTCTGAACTGTCAGCATGTAAAATAGACCTTATCACACTCCTTCTTGAAACGGTTCTCACCAACAATATATTTGTATTCAATGAAGACATGTATCTAGCTATGGGCACGTCTTGTGCCAATTGATGGCAAGATGGGAAAACCAATTTCTTCTTGGGATGTCACAATTCAGAGAGTACATAGGCATGTATTGCCTTTGTGGATGACCTGTTTTTGTTATGGTTGGGGACAGGTTTCATTGAGAAATTTTGTGAGTTACCTCGAGTCAACGACTTAATTCTTGAAGTTCACTATTAATTTCTCTCATGATCATATCTCATTTTTAGATGTGGACATTGATGTTGAATGGGATGCTTAACACCTCTATATTTAGGAAGAACTGTCAAAGGAACAACCTTTTACATAGACACAGCATGCACCCACATGTATTTAGTAATGTCCTTAAGGGACAATTTATGAGAGTGTCCAGACTCAACTCTGATTTTTCCCAATATGAGGATGGAATACAGGAAATGAAGAAAAGATTTTTAGAGAGGGCTATGGTGGAAATGAAATATCTGGGACGATTGGGACAGTCGGTTCATTGCGCCAAGTAGCTAGACCATATTTCAGCCAGTACATGGAACCACAGGGAAATAAGAACACGCTGAATATTGAAGTCAGTGCTAAATTAAATTTCAGCAAGATGAGCTTAGAGGTTAAAAAAGCCATGCAAAGACGATGGGATATCTTAGGGTCCGATAGGGAAGTCAGTAATGTGGTAGGCCCCATACCACGTGTAACCTTTAAGAATCATCCTAACTTAAAAAGCATATTATGCAGACCAAGAAGCATGTTGCACAACAATAGCACTACGAATATTAATACCATACCTTGGCAGGTGCAATCAATGCCGCTTTATATGCAAAGACACGATGTTTATACACCCGTTAACTAAACGAGTCTTTTATTTCAACACAAACACTACTTGTGAAAGTAAAACATAATATACGTTGCTAAATGTATTGCATGTGAAGCTTACTACGTAGGGAAGACCAATCGATGTTGAAAGAACGTGTCAGAGAACATAATTACCTAACTAGGATAGGCTCAGACCTCAATGCCCTGGCAAGACATCATAAAACGAAGGGATAGAACATACATTTAGGTTTTATGTTATCCAAACAATTTTTCAAAGTTTCAGAGGAGGTGATTTGATAAATAGGACCCTGGAGAATGAAACTAGATGGATCATCAGATGGAGATCAGACAGACCACCTGGCCTTAATGATAAAGTCCAAATTAAACCTTTTTTGAAAAATAGAAGATTACACAAAGTTAAGTAGTTTATTGATCCACCATCTATAATCATGTTTAATTCAGATACTTTAAGGGCTAGATATAGTGCTTTAAATTTCTTTTTAGAGATAGAAGCCCCAGAAACTTCCATAAGGATTTATTTTGAGAGCTATACCTCTGAAGAGAAGGTAACATGTATTTCTACGATATATGAGTTTTAGTGTAAAAATGATCTACCCTGAGTTAGCTTTGTTAGATGACATTCTCTGTGATATTTTAGATTTGTTATATTTTTATTTTTATATTCTATATAATGGATGTCTTACAGGCCAGGATGGTGTCTTGGGTTGATTGATATTTCTGTGAGTTGCCTGTTGCATCTCATAAACACTTTATAAATAGCCAAATACTGCTATATAAATGCTAGTGCGTCTAGAGAGGATTAGGTCTACTGTAGACGCATATGGTCTAACTCATTATGTTTACAGGGTATGGCATGCGTTAATATTGTTTTAACATAGTGTATGGCATGAATGCTACTTTAGAGAGACACCCTGTTCACAGGCACTGTCTGAGATTTGTGATATACACACTTCAGGTAGGAATATATCACTTAATTCAAGTAGTTTTCACTAAACTGGACAGTATTGTAGGCACGCTTTTGTGGGTTGTACCTATTTGGGCTATACGATTAGTGCGCCATTTTAACAAGAGTGTGCTCCAAGTGTTTAACTGTGAGGAGGTTTTATTATGACATATACCGTTGGTTCAGTTTGTCGACTGAACTTGATGATATGAAAATGATATGAGATGATCGCTATGTTTTTCACTGTGAATTTAATACCTACCATGAATGTGGTAATGAAGGATGTTTTGATCGCTGTTTAGCGAATCGAACTATCTCTTGAAATGTCACCTTCATCAAGACATGTGTAGCAAAATGAGAGGTTATTAAGGTCAACACCCATTAAGCCACTAAGAGAAATGTAAGCTTAAGTAGGTATGCATATTTTAAATGAGTGTACATCTTTATATTTTTTATATATTATTTTTTGACACACAGAAAATGTTTGAATTTTACTGAAGACTCATTCTTCAGGCTGATGGGTTTAATGTGAATCACTACTAAAGTAATAATGATGATTCATAACCCAAGACTAACTCTGTGTATTAGAAATGTTGTCAAGGCAGTTTTACAAGACGTTGAGTTGCCGATGACGTTCTAGTACATCGTCAGGTTTATTTATGTTTAGATCGCTTTTTGCGATTTATCCTTTCACATAAAACTTCTGAATTTCATAAGAAGCATTACTTTTAAGTTGTGTGACAGATTTTTATTATTAGGTTCAATGTGTATATGGGAACTTATGGCACATTAGTCGGCCCTATAAACAATATCATATTTTGATCTATGTTTTGTTGAAAGTGTTGTGTATCGCACTCAAGAGACTATGTTTAGATACTTTACATGAACTATGGCTTTAAGAGTTTAAAAGCATGATGTGCCACGTTGACCAATGGAATTAGACTGTAGGTTTTATAAAGGTTTTTTAAGCAGTTTTTAAATGTTATAGAGTTTGATAAAGCCTCACTCACTTTTATGAATAAATACCTGCAAGTAGAGCATCCAGCGTTTTATTTACTGGACTTTTGGATTACAGTTATCGTTTTATTGCCATCAGGGGTACCGGCTTTTTTGAGTTGGTTTTTTACCTCCAGGTATGTGTTTAAAACTGAGCTGTCTAAAATTGGCCTCCAGGCTTTGTCCTTTCTTGGGACTAGAAATAGTCTTGAGTAAAAACCTTGACCTTGCTCCTTTGTAGGTACCTTGTGAATTGCTTTCATATCCATGAGAGCTGAAATTTGCGTTTGTGCCTCTGCCCATTGGTTTGGAGGCAGATTTGGCATTCCTCTCATCCGTGGTATAGTGTGGCAATGAAATCTGTAGCCTCGGGTAATAATGTCCAGAACCCATTTGTCTGTTGTTATGATGCGCCAGTTTTCCTCCCAACGGTGCTGCCAGGGCAGTTTTGCTTGGCAGGTGAAGTGGAAAGTCATTGTGTTTGTTTCCTGAAGGGCTGAGATCTTTCGTCTCCACCTCTTTGAGATGTTGTTTGCCATTGTCTAGGCCTGAAAGAACCTTGTGGCCTCTGCCTCTTGGGCGTCTGTACCTATCTCGTTGGGGTCTGTCTGATGCAGGAAAGGACCAGTTTTTTGATGACCAGTTTCTGCTGAAACGAGGAGGTTGTACCTGCAAAAAATCTTTAACTGTTTGCATAGATTTTGCCTTTTCTTCCATTTTCTTTAAAACTTCCTCTGCTTTGACACCAAATAACACATCTTTCTGCAATGGAGCATCCAATAATTTTGCTTTGACATGTTCTGGTAAGGCTTGTTCTTTAAGCCAAGCATGCCTACGTATTACAGACCCTGTGACAGCTGCTCTACATGAGGCTTCCAATGAATCAAAACCACACTGTAAGGTATGCTTTCCCACCTGTTCTACTACATGAAGCAAATCCTGCAACTCTTTGAAATCAGGTTGATCTGTCTGAGGGGTCATTTTCTGCTTTAACTATGTAATTAAGTACTGTTGGTATTTTAGCATGCGGAATTGGCAGTTTAAGGCCCTCATGGCCAAAGTGGCAGACGTATATACTTTCTTCCCCCATCTTTCTAATGCTCTGGAATCTCTTTCAGAAGGTAGTGGATGCTTAGCAGTAGAGGCCTTAACCCCTTTGGGACCCTGGGAAATGGTTTCGGGGTCTGCAGTAGAACTTTTATATAGAAACTTATGAGTATCAGGAACTCGGTAGTATCTGTCTGGTTTAGCTGGTGCTGGAGGTAAAGAATCTGGGTTTAGGCTAGATTCGGAGTAAACATCATCCAAAATGTCTAAAACTGGAGAAATTGCTAGCGGTCTATGCTGTGGAAGAGGTAGAAACTCACGGAGTCTTTTCTTAAAGTCAGAGTAATCTTGGCCTTCCCAGTGGAAGTGTTCTCTCATGGTGTGTAAAGTTTCCCCAAAAGAGTAGTCTTCAGGGGGGGGGGGGGAGATGGGGGGAATAGACTCTTCAGCATCTGAGTCTTCATAAGGAGGGAAGGAGTAATCCTGGTCCTCCGAGTTGCCTGAGGAGATGGATGCTTGGTCAGAGGAAGGAAAATCTTCCTCCAGTCTAGGCCTTTTGTCAGGAGGGGGTTGGGATCCCCTGATAAGGGTAATTAAATCCTCAGCCATTTTAAGCATCTGTTTTTTTTTTTAGGCATAGGGGCCTGGGGGGGGGAGGGGGGGTGGAACCGGCTTCCTAACTTTCAAGGGAGCTTTAAGTTTAGCATAAGACTTAGTGGAGATAGTTGTCGGTTTCAAGACACCTTCAGAAACCGAAGGCCTATCCAAAATCTCTGGATCACAGTCAGGGCTGTCGTCCGAAGGGTGAGGTGGAACCGGTTCCTGAGGCCCAGCTGCTTCGGTCTGAGAGGCCGTCAGAATTTCTGAATCAGCGGTAGTCAAGGGCTGCGTAGGTGCCTCGCTGAAAACCGGAAAACCGGCGTCAGGCCTGGCTGAAGACTCGGTAACTTGTCTTGGCTGCCTGTCCTTATCCTTGTGTTTTTTAATCATTGCTGATGTCGGTTGCTCCGATGGCATGCTATAGTTAAATTTTCTGCCAAAATAATGCTGGGCGAATTCTGCCCTACACTTAATTCTACGTTTGTTGAACCTAGCACAGAACCGACAACCAGAGACGTTGTGGTTTGGGCCTAGGCAAGGAATACAATAAGAATGAAAATCCTTATGAGGTATTTGCTTCCCACAAGAAATGCAATTATTAACTTTGTCTGACATCGGTCTGAGGCAAGAAAAGCTTCCCCAATGGGGTACTTAGCTTTAGAGAAGACTTCGGGTTGAAATTCGATTAGAAAATCTCAGGAGCTGGCCGACCGGCACTTGCGATCTGCTTCTGCTTCGGGCACCGCGCGGCAAGAAAGACGGAAGAAAATGGTGTTGGCTGCCTCTTTTGTACCCCTGTCGCACTGACGTCAGGGAAGAAGCGACGACAACAGACGGCGGATCAGGACTTTGGGATTCGGCCGACTGCGGGACCGCCTGACGACAGGATAACCCAAGTGTGATGACTGCAGCAGTATAACACGATGAACATCATCAGTTCAGTGCACGGCACCGATGACTTAGGAACTGGCGACCACACCTTAACAGAGGTGCTTGGAACAGAGAGCCTGGGTTCCGAGGATACCCTTGAAGACTTCGACTCTTTCGAAGACTTGGAGGTCTGGTCAGTCTTATCCAAGGCTTCCTGAAATTCAGGTTTCAATGGTCCTCTATCAATTAACTTTCTTCTTCTTTCAAGTAATACTCTGCCACTAAAAGAGTGGCGGATAGAACAATTCTCCTGTAAGTGCACAGGTCCTAGACAATATACACAGGACACATGATTGTCCATAGTAGACATTTTCTGCCCACAGTTGCACCTCTTGAAACCTGACTTCTGTTTCTCTTTTTGGTCAGACATAATATTAAGCACCACACAATTATCAGATCCCCTGATAATACGAAACAAAACAGTACTATAAGGAGTTCAAAACTGGTGAACTTTCTACCAGCACACAATTAATCTAAATATATATAGCAAAAAGCAACGCACATTACCTAAAGCATTAAGTATAAGGTATAAGGAAATCAAGTTGACAGAGCCCTGTTCAACTATAGGAGTGAAGCACAGAAGTGCCTACATGAAAAAGAGGGCAAGGCCCAACAGCAACTGCTCCAACACCACCAACACAGCTAAAATCCACACAACAAGAGGGACACAGCCCTAAAAAAATAACAGGAACAGATTATCTATCAATTAGAATATTAACTCCACGAAAAATATCAGTACAAATTGTCAAAAGACAGAAAAAAGAAGTTATGTACTCACCATAACGTTCCATCTGAGTAGGTAACTTCTTTTGTCAGCAACCTGTGGATATTAGATCTGACCCGGCAGCTTTCCAAGCTAGAGATCCGAGCTCCAAGCTCCTCCCCTTACCCATAATACTCTACCTCCCCCTCCAGTCCTCATATCGAGTTTGCCCAATTATCAGACAGCAAAACCTGAACATCCTAACCCAATACCTACCAGGAGTGAATCACTTAATTATTCAGGTAACGAACTACAGGTTAGGGGCACGGAGGGGGGGGTCGGTTGCTGACAAATGAAGTTACCTACTCAGATGGAACGTTATGGTGAGTACATAACTTCTTTATCTGAAGTAGTTAACTTCATTTGATCAGCAACCTGTGGGAGAGTCCCCAGCTACCAAAAAACTTGGGAGGTCCTCACGGAAGAATATTCCAGAGCACTGCAGAGCCAAAGGCTGCCCTCCCTCTGGATATCAGATCTAATTTATAATGTGAAATAAAGGTACGAGAGGAAGCCCAAGTAGCCGCAGAACAAATGTCATCCAAGGGTACCCTTGACCAAAAGGCAGCAGAGGTAGCCATAGAACAGGTAGAATGAGCACGAACCCCCACGGGCTCAGGCCGACCAGAAATTTTGTACGTGAGCAAAATGCAGTGAGATATCCACCTAGCTAGAGTCACCTTCGTTACTGGTTTACTCAAGGATGGCTTAGCAAAGGAAACAAAGAGCTGCTCCGACTTACGAGAGGCAGCTGTTCTGTGCAAATAAAAGCGCAACTGTCTATGCACATCTAATGAATGGAGTCTGTACTCTCCTTTGTTCTGGTAGTTAGGGAAGAAAACAGGCAGATTAATGGATTGGTTGATGTTAGCCTCGGAAGCCACTTTAGGTAAAAAGGAGGGATTAGTCCTGAGGGATGCTCTGTCCTTATGGAAAACAAGATACGGAGGTTTAGTACAAAGGGCCTGAAGCTCCAATACCCTTCTAGCTGAGGTAATAGCAATCAAGAAGGCAGTTTTCCAAGACAAATACTTTAAGTCAACTGAAGCTACAGGCTCAAAGGGGGGGCCAGTAAGAGCCTGGAGGACTAAGGTTAGATCCCACGGAGGAACCGCATTCTTGACAGGAGGTCTTAAAAGAAAAGTGCCCTTCAAGAAGGTCTTACAGATCTTAGAGGAAGCTAAGGGACCAAGATAGTCTCCGATGTGGAAGTGGGAAATGGCCGCCATTTGAACCTTCACAGTTGAAGAACTGGCCCCCTGATGAAAAATGAGGGAAAAGAACTCAAGTACTGCTGGAATGGGAGCCGTAAAAGGGGTCCAAATTCCCATGCCCGGCCCAGATAGAAAACTTTTCCATTTTCTGCTGTAGACTTTCCTGGTAGAAGGCTTATATGCCACCACCAGGATGGATTTAACTGCGGACGAGATGCCGGGAGTCCTAGCCACTAACTGAACTGGATCAACCAAGCGGAAAGCTTGAGGTCGTCCAGGTTCGGAGTTTTCAATCTTGAAGGATGAGAAATCAGATCCGGAACGGGATCTAAGATCCAAGGAGGAGCTATGAGATGAGACCGCAGGTATGGGAACCAGGTTTGACGAGGCCAGAATGGGGCTATGAGGATAACCTTGCTCCCCAACCGACGAGCTTTCTGCAAGAATTTTGTCATTAACGGGAGAGGAGGATAAGCATAAAGAAGACCGGTTGGCCAAGCATGAACTAGAGCTCTGGGGCTCTACCCCGGTGGAGGGATTAGAGCGAAAAACTCGCTGCACTTTGCATTCGAAAGCAATGCGAACAGATCGCAGCAAGGTTGACCCCATTTGAGGAAGATCTGTTTCGCTACCAAGGGGTTCAGAGACCACTTGTAAGGTGAGAGGATAGTTTGACTCAGCTTGTCCACTAATATGTTGGAGCGACCCGGGATGTGCGTTGCTAGCAGAAAACGGTTGGTGGATATCGCCCACTCCCAAACTCTCATGGCCTCTCGGCAAAGGGGGTAAGACCTGGTCCCCCCCGGTTTGTTGATGTACCAGACCACTGACATGTCTGTCTGAATTGCAATAGTCCCTAGAGGAAGAAGGGCATGGAGAGCTTGCAACGCTAGAAGCACTGCCCTCATCTCCAGTACATTGATATACAGAACGGTCTCTGTTCCACGTGCCTTGGACAGTTCTGCCCATGCAATGACCCACCCCCACCCTAGGCGAGAAGCGTCCATGGTCATCGTGGCTTGGGGTAGAGGCATTAAAAAGGGCCGCCCTTCCCGAAGCTCTCCAGAATGGAGCCACCAAAGCAGAGAGTCCCTGCTGAGGGGAATCGGGGAGTACAACGGATGTCGAAGGATGGACCACTGGACCTGCAAGGTCCATTGAAGAACCCTCATATTCAAGCGAGCTAGGGGTGAAAGTTTGATAGCCGCCGCCATAGACCTCATAGCCCTCAGGACTAATTCCACTGGTGGGGACGGAGACTGTAGAAGAGCTAAGACATGGAGAGTTAGGTTGCGGAGTCTGTCTGACGTCAAGAAGGCCTTGGACTGAAGCGTGTTTATTCTGGCCCCTACGAAGTCCAGGTCCTGAGCAGGCTGAAGGGACGATTTTTTTGTAATTTATAGTGATCCCATATTGGTGGGATAAACACATGAAATAATCCCTGGCTGAGCATAGTAGATGCCTGGTGGGAGCGGCGAGGAGCCAGTCATCCAGGTAAGGAAAGACCTGTATTCCCTGAAGCCTCAGATGGGCCGCTACAACTGCCATGATCTTGGTGATCACCCTGGGGGCTGTGGTTAGACCAAAAGGGAGGACCCTGAACTGATAATGACTGGCCCCCAACCGAAAGCAGAGAAACCTCCTGGATCGTCTGTTCATTAGAATGTGATAGTACGCATCCTTGAGGTCTATGAAGCACATCCAGTCGTTCAGTCGTTCTCTTGCAAAAGGGGGAGAATAGATTGAATGGTGACCATCCGGAATTTCTCCTTGACAATGGACAGGTTCAATGTAGACAGGTCGAAAATTGGCCTCAAGTCCCCCGTCTTTTGTGGCACCAAAAAGAACCTGGAGTAATTGCCTGATCCGGACTGGCCTGGTGGGACGCATTGGATGGCTCTTTTTCTTAGCAGCTCTGTTATCTCTAAAGCTGCCGCCTCCCTCTGAATGGGTGGGACATCGGGGAGGCACCCCAACTGAGGGGGAGGATTCATTAAGGGAAAACAGTAATCTCTGGATATTATTCGGAGCACCCAGCGATCTGTCATGATGGACTCCCAACGTGCTAGGCGTTCCAAGAAACGCCCCCGACTGCCTCCAGAAAGGAGCAGCCGGGCAACCCCTCAGGGTTGCTGCGCAGGTCGGTCGGAAAAGGGTTTCCTCGACCCGAAATTCTTCGGCCCCCTTCTGCCTCTGGGCCGGCGTCCGCCTTGTCCTCCCCTACCTCTGAAGGATGAAGGGTCTGGAGCGAAATGGGATTGTTTTGACTTCCGGAACCACATCTTCTTTTGTCCTCTCTGGTTCCTGGAAAAGGACCTTTGAGGAGCCGAGAAGCGGATTCAGACGGCAGACATCTTCCCGTCTTTCTCACTCTGGAGTAGCGTACTGCGGACGGTCTTGCCAAACAACGTAGAAACATCAAAAGGAGCGTTCACGAAGGACGCCTTGAAGGGTTCCGCAAAATCACAAAGACTGAGCCAGGCATGACGCCTCAAGGCGATGCCTGCTCCGCTGGCTCTAGCCGCCCCCTCTGTAGCATGGGAGAGAAGCTGCACAGAAGTGTTGGATACCGACTTTCAAGAGGCCATTCATGCAGAGAAGGTTAGTTTGTCCTCAGCCGACATGGATTCCGGGGGTGACCCAGCGTACTCTGATTAGATCCCGATGAAGGCGAATCACATGTGCCAAGTAGTTCAGCACCCTTACGGAGAAGGTGGCTGAAGCGAACATCCGCTTTCCAATGCGGTCCATCGTCAGAGACTCCTTGGGAGGATGTACTGAGGAACTATCCTGTGCCAGTTCCTTCTTGGTGGCAGCCGCCACCACCATGGCATCTACTAGGGAACCTTTGCTCCACTCCATCCTGTCTGTCGGGGGAAATCTTATCTGGTCTCCTGGGGATCGGCTCTACAGTGTCCGGCTCCTTCCACACCCTGGTAGTTATAAGATCTACCAGGGGGTCGGCCGGAGGGGACATCCAAGAGGTAGATGGGCCTGCGTCAAACGCCTTCAGAAACACAGACTCATCAGAGGAAGGTTTTTGGGCTGACCACCCCCCTCTAATGGGCAGCATCTCCATGATGTCTCCAAAGGAGACGTCCTCAGGGGGTGACCTGGGGGGACCTTCCGCTTCCTCCAAGTCAGTGTCTTCCGTGAGGGACTCGGGGGAGTCCAAATGCCTCCTTTTACACTTTCGTTTGTGAGGAACCTCTTCGGGGGGGGCTGTCCGAGGAGGGCTTACCAACGAGGTCCTGTTCCTCTAGGGGAACCATCTGGGACGTAGACGCAGGCTGTCCCTGGGGCCGGATGATGGAAGATAGGCCCGTCGGCGAGGGAATGGCGGATGGATCCATAGCATGAGCCTGGGGCCTCGAATCCCTCGAGAGGACCGTCTCCATGACGTTGAAAGTCGAAGGTGAACCGCTCTCCCTAGGATCCGAGAGCAACCCCCTCAGATCAGACGTGTGGTTCAGCGCCGAAGTGATTGGACCCGAAAGAGAAGTGTGCTCCGACTGCATCGGAGTCGAAGACACACTCACCCCTCCGGATCCGAGGCTCGGCTCACGGCCCCGAGAGCTCAGATACAAAAAAGGACCCGACAAACTCGATGGTACAGCCAGCGAAGTAGCGATTACTAACGTCGCCAACTCCCCGGCTCTGATGCTACCCGGATCGGACGGCTCCAAAACCCGATAATGGATTGGAGAAGGAGCAATGGGGCAAAGAAAGGGGCCGAGCTCCCCCCATCTGCATCTGGGCCTGGAGGAAGCGACGCATCATCTGGTCCATGTCCGTGTCCGAAAGGCTCCTCGTTGATCTAGAAGCCGCCGAGGCTGGTAGGGAAGGCCGCCTCGACGACCTCGAAGGTGACCGGGCCTCCTTCTCCAGCGAGAAACATGGAGAACGGAGCTGAGAGAAGGAAGACCCAGAAACCTTCAAGGGAGAACAGAGCTGCTTAGCCAGCGGGGCAGAGGGGGCAGAATCGGCCCGTCGCTTGTGGCTCCTATGCCTCTCCCTGTCTCTTTCCTTCTCTCTATCTCGCCTATCTTTCTTTCTGGAGTCCCTCTCTCCCTGGGACACAGTGGGAGTTTGAGTCCCGGCCAGGGGAGCAGGAACAGTTGGCTGAACAGCCACAGCTGCGACTGGTGCCACTGAGGGAGAAGAGGAAGAAGCAGAATCCGCGGGCAAAAGGCCCGCAAGGATTAACTTGGTCCTCCTGTCCTTCAAAGCCCGGGGGTTGAAGCCGGCACAGATCTGGCAGCCTGATGATAAATGAGCCACCCCCAGGCAAATAACGCACTGAGTGTGGCCATCGGCTGGGGACAGCTTATGGCCACATTCAGAGCATTTAGAAAATATGGCCTTAGGGCCTTCGGCCATGACAACTCACACACAGATAAGGGGAAGGGAAAGGTTAAGACTAACTGACTACTAAAACAATTTAAGCTAAATAAACTAAGGGTCGATTAATACACACACAATTTAGTTTGAGAAAAACAGAGCAAAAAACCCTATTAAACCACTCACAAAACCACCAGGAGCCCGTAACTCATGCTTCAAGAAGCCGTGGTAAATGAGATCTGAGGACTGGAGGGAGGTAGCAGAGTATTATGGGTAAGGGGGAGGAGCTTGGAGCTCGGATCTCTAGCTGGGAAAGCTGCCGGGTCGGATCAGATACCCACAGGTTGCTGATCAAATGAGGTTAACTACTTCAAATAAAGAATTATACTGGCCCGAGCTCTCTAGAACTTGCGATCCGTTGCAGCGGCAAACTAGATCAGAGGTTAGTCAGAGAGCATCATGGGATAGGGACTGTGCCTCGAGCTACTCAGAGATCTTGAGCTTGGAAAGCAATCGGCTCCGTACCCCAAACAAATGGCGAGATTGAACAACTTCACATTTATTTTTAGAGCTATGAAACGGAATCGGAATTGCCTAGCCAGAGTAAGGCCTTGCCGAGTGTAATTATGGTGGTTGCCAAAAAAGCAATTACTAGAAAATAGAATCAAAGTCTAAACCAACTCTACTAGAAGTAGTGAATATAGTAACAGAGATAAAACAATTGGAACTGGGATTTTTAGAAAAGGGTAGTTGCAAATTACATAAGAAAAATGAAAATTGTGGAAACAATACATGCAGAGAAGGAATGACATTTAAAGGAAGGCAGGATTTAAATGAGCTATACAATGTCTGACTGACAATGACCAGATTATAAGTGATGGATAATGTTTACAACTACAATTGTGTGTCAACATATTTTTTATGTATAATGTTTGAGACTAAAATTATGTCAATATGGTGTGTTTTCATGTATGTAAATATATGACTGTCTTTGCCATACGTGATAATTTAATAAAAATGTTTCTTGTTTTAAAAAATAAAAAAAAAAATAGGGTCCTCAGCAGATGTGTCCTGTAGGGCTCCATTCCATCATATTTAATCTTCTCCATTTCTATTCATAAACTATGTTTTCAGCAAATACCTTAGACGCAGGCATCTTCTGAACCAGTCACACTCGCTCACAAATCCAAATTCAGCTCTAAAATTTCTTCTACTCCTTCAGTAAATAGCTTTTTCAGAACAGATTTTGACTGAACGCCTCCAAGATTAAAACAATGCTCTGCAGTACTCACCAAGAGCTAGCCAAGTCACCAAACACCATTGTTATTATGGATCTAAATAAATCCCCAATTGAAACCACCACCTCCTTTCAGCATCATGGAATCTGATTCAGTCAATCTCAGTTTTCACCATCATACAAAAAAAAAGTATGGCCAAAAATAAATTCCTTACTCTTCCGGTCATTAAAATCTTCACCCACCATCGGTGGCAGCAAGAGCAGCAATAGGTAAGGGAATATTACTAACCCTGTAAGAACATGACCAGCCCATAGTTGCTATATCCTCAAAGAAAAAAAAAAAAAAACACTACCCTGCAAACCATCTCAAGTATGATATGCTGCTTCAGCGCAACCCCCTAACCCCATAAGCACCACTGCCTCACTCTTTCTAGGGCTAAATGACCTCCAATAAAGAAGATACCTCTTTTGCTTGGCTCTCTGCTCTACAGAGCATAAACCTCAAATCATTTTTCCCATCTTGTAGAAAAGCCCCTTACTAAAAGCTCCTCATACAATCTCAGAAGTCATTCACAACCTAGTGTCAATCTACTGACACCATTAACAAAACCACATTGCTCAAATCATGCATTCCTCTCCCTCTTGGACCTAAAACTCTGGACTCTCTGTCAGTTCCCATAAAACACCTTCCCTCTTTTACTGAATTCTGGCTTCAAGTCAAACATCTCAGACACAACCAAGCCAAGTATCAGTGCCCTCATTTAAGTCATATTACTTAAACCTAAGCTCAATCAGAAATTTTAGCAACCGTTACTGTAGAATCTATTAAGTTATTTATCCTTGCCCTTTTCCTGTTCATCTTTCTTTTCCTCTTTATACTTTACGTAAGCTCTAAGTATGCATAATTTTACTTCTCAATTACATCTTGAGCTCATTCTAATGACTCACATGTTATAACAGATCACTCTGTCTCTTTTATTGTTTGCACTTTTCTGTTTGGATCTTTGTTCATTGTGAATCTATTCACCAAGGCTGTGCTTATATAATTGGACCACTGGGGAACATGGTACTACCCCAGTAATCAAACTTAAATAAAACGCTTACTTTTCATTTTCACATGGGCGATTCACTGTAAACAGAGTATACTTGAAACATAAACAGTCTCCCCAGTGGCAGCAAATACACAAGGCACTTACACACACATGGAACATGTGGAACTAAGACAATAGCTTGAATTCCAAACCTGAATCAAAATTTCAGAAAGGCCACTTAGCTGAGTGCTCATTTGTTTGAAAATCCATTTAATCAAATGTAGTATGATTAAATACAGTTCTGGAGTACAGAAGTAGAATTATAGTACAGTAGTTTTTTGGAGCTTACAGTAACTGCAGACGACTGAATACCTTCACTGCTGCAGTAGTGATAACACAGGACATCTACTGGAGAACATCATACATATGGCTGGACTTCCATAACTGTGTCTTTCCTGCTATATGCCAAGTAGATGCCCCCAAACCTGGGCATCCAAACATCTGTGATATTTAATGGCATGTCTGACTGTATCATTCACCTCCAAGGATCTGAGTCAAGGCCAGAGCAGAAGTCCCCAAGTTGAATATGCTTCCAGTTATGGCAAATCAACTGAAGAACCCACAAGATCACCTATTCAAGTGTTATGTCAACCTGAGGAGGGAGTGCTTTTTAAAGGAAAATAGAGGGATAGCCAACTGGCTACCCAACCCTATAATGTCCACAAGAAATGAAGAGGAGGGGTGTAGGGAGGGAATTATTGCAAAAAGAGCACATGCTTGACTATCTACAGTTAAGGGAAATTCTTAACAGAACTGTACTAGGATCATCACATTCTTCACTACTGTAGTATTCATACACACTTGGGAAGATTTCCCAAGATTGTGGACTAGCAAGTGGCTGAGAATGAGAAGTGCTGCTTAGAAAAGTCCCTGTAGGATGGCAGTGGCAAAATCCTATGCTAAGCTAAATGTCCAGGTTATAATGCTTGAAAAAAGGTGGGGACATATACTGTCCTCTACATTCTTGCCATGGAAGGAGTAACAAAAGCAAATCCAATCATCTAGACATTTAACGATGGTCAATTTGGAAACTGGCTTGTCCTCCCTACCCTTGCAAATGATCTGAACTCCTTTCTTTTATAGTACTTTCAAAGCAAAATCTAAGATGGCCATGCATATTGAGGAACTGCAAAATGATTCCTTCTTACTCTATGGGGGAGGATTAAATAATGGAGGTAAAAGGCCTGATTTCAGTACAATTCTGTCACTACAATAGAGGAGAATGGGGGACTACTGGAAAGTGTAACCTTGTCCACATGGAAGATGAAGAAGGTTGTTTGCACATGATTTCATTCAGGCAGATGTAGTGGCCACTAGTGACAGTTTTCCAGATCAGATACTTTACAAGGTGTAGCAACAGCTGGATTAACCCCTTAACTGTTGAGCATGTTATGTCTCCCCTCAGCCCACAATACTGGACATTTTTGATTATGTCTGCTCTAGTTAAAAGTCAGCATCTTCAAAATTGTTCAGTATTTTTTCATGTAATTTCAGGGAATGCTACATAGCTATCTGCAAAACACCATTATACTGGATGCCTACAGGGCTATGAAAAACCTAGTTCTGCTTATCTCTTAAACCTACAAAAACTGGAAATACAGCCAATGCCCATGCCAAGGAACAAAACTGATGTTGCAGTATAAACAACCTGTTGCAGAGATAGAGGTCTCTCCCAAAGGGTCTCCTACATATGGAACATGCTCACACTCAGCAAAGCAGTTCTCTAGCTCTCTTTAAAACCAACTATAATGACTGGATGGAATCAGTAAATTCATCCCTGGGCTGTTTACTCAGTACCTTGTACTCAGGGGAAACAAACAATGGAATTTGCACGGTCTTAGCTCTACTGGACTGATTACCTAGTTATCACCCATAAACTAATAAAAACTACTACAAAAGCACTTACAGCACAGTGTTATCCTCCTCTTTCTCTGTTGAGAAAACCATCAACAAGTGTATTAGTTGTAGTCATTTGTTCAACAATAAGCCATTATTGTAACGCAGCTAAAAATTGATGCAGTCTTTAAAGGTCTACATTATAAATTCTGTACACGGAAGTACAATGCCAGAGATGGTACCTTCGGGGGAAGAGGCAATAGTAAATTACTTGTATGGTTCAGCAGGCTTAGGTAGGCTAGTGTTTTCTCCTTGATGAAAGTGTTGTTTGTTAAATAAAAATATGCAACTTGGCCTTTGTGGGTAATGCAAATTCTTTTCTCAGTCTAAATCCCTTAATATTTTAAATTAGGCTGCAATGTGAAAGAAGGTGAAAACCATCCGCTAGTGACGCGTGCAAGACGAAAGACACCTACCTCAATGCCTGCTTCCTCAACACCAGCAGAAATTGACTTAGAAGGTGAACTGCTGCTATTGTTTTTTACCACCCAAGACAGAATCATCTGAGAGATGGAATCTTTTCCAAGAAAAAATAATAAAACATTTGCCATCAGCATCTAGCGAGATGCAAAGGGAAATTATACCAGTTATCCAGGAAGTCAAAATGATTTCCCCCCTTATCCTCAGCTCTGGAAATAGGAAACTGCTGGTTGCTGGAAGATACCAAGTTAGAAGAACCCTTTTTGCTAAATTAACAGCATAAAGCATTTACCAAACAAAAGCCCAGTGGAAACCTCTTTAAAATCTTTATGTAGTATTGCAAGCGATTCTGGAAGTCATCATCTTTAGGACGACTCAAAAAAAGTAACTTGGTAGCCTCATAGGCCAGTTCTTTTACTGAAGAAGTGGATTCATACACTTCAGTGGCACTTTCACTTAATAGATTAAATAAAAAGAAGTTATGTACTCACCACAACGTTCCATCTGAGTAGTTCTACTTCATTTGTCTTCAACCTATGGGTACCGGATCAGAGCCGTCAACTTTTACAAGCATCTGCTCCGAGCTCCAAACTCCTCCCCTTACCCATAATACCCTGTCACTACCCTTCATCCCCCAGATCGAGTTTGCTGCACCAAATAAATAACCAACCAGACCTAAGACATACCTTACACTCAGCTCAAAAGCTGTTCAGAAAAGTAAGGCCAAGGGGAAGGAGGGAGGGACGGTTGAAGACAAATGCAAGTAGAACTACTCAGATGGAATGTTATGGTGAGTACATAACTTCTTTTTCTGAAGTAGTTTACTTCATTTGATCGGCAGCCTGTGAGACAGAGTCTCCAGCTACCAAAAAAAAAAAAAAAAAAAAAAACCTGGATGGCTCTCCTGGAAGGACATTCTGGAGCACCACGGAACCAAAGGATGCTCTCCTTCGAGATATCAAATCCAATTTGTAGTGAGAAATAAAGGTAAGAGATGAGGACCAAGTAGCCGCAGAACAAATATAGTCTAATGAAACTCTAGACCAAAAGGCTGCAGAAGTAGCCATGGACCTGGTTGAATGAGTTTTACCTGACCTGGAGGAGACTAACCTTTATCTTTGTAAATCTGAAGGATACAGAGAGATCCACCTAACAATGGTAACCTTGGAGATAGGTTTACCCAAAAATAGTTTGGAGAAGGACACGAACAACTGGTCACATTTTGTCCTGTGCAGATAGCTGCTGCAGGTTCGAAGGGGGGAGTAACCAACCAATGCTTGAAGCACCATAGTAAGGTCTCACAGGGGAACTGGATCTTTGACCAGAGGACGTAAAAGGAAGGTACCTTTAATAAAGGCTTTACACAATCTGGTAGAGGCCAAGGAAGCACAATTCTCTCCAACATGAAAGTGGGAAATGGCAGCTAGTTGAACCTTGACTGTAGAGAACTAGCCTCTTGCTGAAAAATATATGCTAGAAAGATCTGTTCTGCTACTGACGAATTCACAGACCACTCGTAAGGCATCAGAATAGTCCGGTTCAGTTTGTCCGCTAGAATATTGGACCATCCTGGAATGTGCATTGCAACCAGAAAACGACCGGTGGAGATCGCCCATTCCTACTCTCTCATGGCCTTGCGACAAAAGGGGTAAGATCTGGTCCCTCCCTGTTTGTTGATCTACCAGACATGTTGTCTGACAGAATCGCAATGGTTCCCAGAGAAAGGAAAAAAGGCATGAAGGGCCTGCAACGCAAAAACGACCGCCCTCATCTCCAGAACATTTATGTGCAAGTTGGTCTCGATGGGGGACCACGTGCCTTGGACTGTCCTTCCCAAACAAGGCCACCCAAGTTGGGAGGCATCCGTGGTCACTGTGGCTTGAACGGGGGCTGGAACAAAGGGGCGTCCCTCCAAAAAGTACACTTGTGTACCTACCATAAATGTAGATGTTAGAGTGCATTCACTGTTGCAGTCATTACTCTTGGGTTATCCTGCTGGCAGGCTACCCGCAGTTGGCCAGAATTCCAAAGTCTAGGTCTGGCGTCAGTTGCTGTCGCCTCTTCCCTGACGTCAGTGCTCTGGGGGTATAAAAGATGCAGCCGACGTCATATTCTTCAGTTTTTCTTGCCCCAGATATCAGGTGCCCCCAAATTGGTAGGCTGAAAAAATATGCCAATTAAGTATGCATGCACAAAAATAACATTTCCTTCATCTACAAGCAAATACACCACATAGGTTGTATAGGCTAGAGAAGTACAGATAAGTCCCAGCAAAGAAAAGGGGGATGGTGGGTGGGTAACCTGGACTGCAACAGTGAATACACTCAAACATCTACATTTATGGTAGGTACACAACTGTACTATGTTCATCATGTTTCACTGTTGCAGTCATTACTCTTGGGTTGAATCCCAAAGCTGAGGATGGGTGGCTGGGCTAAATAGGATTAGGAAAGGCTATGAGGCCCTGCAGAACTGCAGTGGCAAAGCCTGCTCTGGATTTAAAGTAAAGAGGTAAGTGGTAGTGCTTTGTGAAAGTGTGCACTGAACTCCAAGTTGCAGCCTCTAAGAGGTCTTTGGTTGGCACTCCTCTAAGGAGGGTTGCTGAAGTGGCTGCTGCTCTGGTAGAATGAGGCCTAATGCCCTTAGGCACCGATTTGCCATGTTGAAAATAGCAGAAATGGATGCAATGGCCTATCCATGTTTTGAGATCGCCTTTCCTTGTGATCCTGCAGCACATGACACTAAAAGTTGCTCAGTCTTTCTGAAAGCTTTAGTTCTGTCCAAGTAGAAGCATAACTGCCTGTGTATGTCCAAAGAATGCAGAATTTTCTCACCCTTGTTCTGTGGATTTGGATAAAAGGTAGGCAAGTAAATGGTTTGGTTGAGGGCCACACTGGACACCACCTTAGGCATAAATGTTGGGTCTGTCCTCAGAGAAACCCTGCCTGGATGAAAAATGATAAAAGGTTCCACAGCCATGAGTGCTTCTAACTCCGAGACACGTCTTGCAGAGGTTATTGCTAGGAGCAGAGCTGTTTTCCAGGATAAGAATTTTATATCAGCTGTTGAGGCTGGCTCAAAAGGAGGCAGTGTGAGTTTTTCCAAAACATAATGGAGGTCCCATGCCGGAATTGGTGCTCTCCTTGGAGGCCTGATGTTTTTGGCCCCTCTGAGGTACTGTCTTATTAAAGGATGAGAAAAGATAGGTGGTTCCGTATTGTAATGAGCTGAAATGGCAGAGGCATGAATCTTAATTGATGAGAAAGAAAGGCCTTTGTTCAGCATTTCAGTTAGGTATTGTAAAATCTGAGGGACATTTGGTACACATGTGTCAATGCCTTGTTCCTGGTTTGAAGCACAGAATCTCTTCCATTTTTCTGCATAAGATTTTCTGGTACTGGGCCTCCTGGCCTCCAAGATAACATCCATAACAGCTTTTGAAAGAGGAGTGTTCTGAATGGCTGCATTATCCACCATGCTGCCAGATTTAAGGTCCTGAGTTGGCTGTGCAGGATTTGATTGTTTTGTTGGGTCAGCAAGTGAGAAGTCTGAGGCAATATCCATGCTGGACCTAAAGACAAGCTCTTTAGGATTGGGTACCAGTGCTGGCAAGGCCACTCTGGTGCAATCAGTATCATTTTTGGCTTCTCTTGTCTGACCTTTAGGAGTACCCTGGGAAGGAGAGGCAGTGGAGGCAAGGCATATACTGTTAGATGTTTCCAGCTGAAGGATAGGGCGTCCACTCTCCATGCTTGCTTGTGATAAATCCTTGTGCAAAATCTCTGCAATTGGCAGTTGTGAGGGGAGGCAAACAGATCTATGTCTGGGCATCCCCATTTCCTTGTTATCATGCTGAAGACTTATGGATGCAGTTTCCATTCGTGGGGATCCATGAGGTTTCTGCTTAGTCTACCAGAGTATTTGTTTTTCCTGGCAGGAATTGTGCTTGCAGGTGAACTTGATAAGCCAATGCTGTGTCCCATAAGGTCATTGCTTGTCTGCAGAGGGGCTAGGAATGTGTAACTCGCTGCTTGTTTATGTACCACATGACCATAGTATTGTCTGTCTTTATCAGTAGCTGTCCTGGTTGAAGTAGATCCTTGAAAGCTGTCAGGGCATTTTGAACAGCTAGCATCTCTTTTTGATTGATGTGAAGATGCATCTGGCTTGCAGGCCATGTGCCCTGAATACATTTTCCTGCCATATGGGCCCCCCCAGGCATAATCGGATGCATCCATTGTCAGTGTCTGTCTGGCTGTGGGTAAACTGAATGGCAGACCCTTGTTGTGGTGACAGACCTCTGCCCACCATCGAAACTCCTGTTGCAGGCAGGGAATGAGTGTAATTACTGTCTCCAGGCTGTGGCAATGCTGAGTCCAAACACTTTTTAAATACCACTGTAGTTTCCTCATATGCAGTCTGGCATATGGACTTAGTAGAATGCAAGATGCCATGAAACCCAAGGCCTGCAGGATTTTCCTTGCAGATAAGTGGGTTTTTGTTGCCATTTTTTGAAGCAAGAAGTCAGTTGTTTTTGTTTGTCTGGCATGAGATAAGCCATCTGGGCAGTTGTATTTAAGCTTGCACCCAGGAATATTATCTCTTGAGAGGGCACTAGTTTTGATTTCTTTTCGTTTACTGTGTACCCTAGACCAATTGGTAATCTTTTACAAACGCCAGATGCTTTAGAAGAACGTCTTTGTTCTCTGCTTGAATAAGGCAGTCGTCCAAGTAGGGATACATTTGAATTCCTCTTTGTCTGCAAAACGCAATTACTGGTGCCAGGCATTGTGTGAAGACCCTGGGTGCAGTAGATAAGCCAAAGGGCATTGCACAGAATTGGTAGTGCATTGAGCCAGCTATGAATCTGAGGTATCTTCTGCAAGACTGTCTGATTGGGACATGCAGGTATGCTTCTTTTAAGTCCAAAGTTATGAGCCAAGCCTTCTTACCCAGCATGGGCAGTAGCTGCTGTAGAGTCAACATCTTGAATTTTGGAACTTCCAGAAATGTATTTAGTATAGATAGGTCCAGTACTGGTCTCCAGGTTTTGTCCTTTCTGGGCACTAAGAAACGTCTGGAGTAAAATCCTTGCCCCTGCTCTTGTGGTACTTGTTGAATGGCCCTCATGTCCATGAGGGCTGTAATTTGCCTTTGTGCCTCGGCCCATTGATTGTGTGGCAGGTCTGGCATACCTTTTGACCTTGGTAGGGTGTGGAAATGGAACCTGTAGCCTTGGGACACTATGTTCAAGACCCATTTGTCTTGGGTAACCATTTGCCAATTTGATGAAAACAGTGCTAGTTTTCCCCCTAAGGGGGCTGCCAAAAGACAAGTGCTTGGATCTGGCAGAGGAAAGTCATTGGGACTGTTTCCTGTAAGGTTGTGATTTGTCTTCTCCGCTTATGGAGGTCGGAGCACCCCATTGTTTAGGCCTGTATGAGCCTTGGAGCTGAGATCTGCCTCTGGGATGCCTGTATCTGCCTCTTTGTGGTCTGTCTGACACTGGAAAGGACCGATTTTTAGAAGGCCAGTTCCTGCTAAATCTGGGTGGCTGTACCTGTAAGAAATCCTTAACTGTCTGCATGGATTTTGCTTTATCCTCCATTTTTTTCAACACCTCTTCTGCTTTACTACCAAACAAAGTATCATGCTGTAAAGGAGCATCTAATAATTGTGCTTTAACATGATCAGGCAGATTCTGTTCCTTTAACCAAGCATGCCTTCTAATAACAGAACCTGTAACAGCGGCCCTGCAAGAGGCCTCCAATGAATCATAACCACTTTGCAAAGTATGCTTTCCCCCTTGTTCAGCTGCATGCAATAAATCCTGCATTTCCTTGTTCTCTGAACATTCAGTATTTGTCAACAATTTCTGTTTAAGTAGTGACATTAAATATTGCTGATATTTAAGCATATGAAACTGACAATTTAAAGCCCTTACAGCCAAGGTAGCAGAAGTGTAAACTTTTTTCCCCCATCTGTCCAGAGCCCTAGAATCCCTATCAGAGGGGGCAGGGTTTTTTGCAGTGGAAGCTTTGACCACTTTGGGACCCTGAGATATAGTTTCTGGGTCAGCAGCGGGGTTTTTATATAGGAATTTATGAGAATCTGGGGCCCTGTAGTATCTGTCAGGCTTAGCAGGTGCAGGGGGTAAAGAGTCAGGGGACAGGCCAGACTCTGAAAATACATCATCTACAATGTCTAGAACAGGTGGAATAGCAAGGGGTCTGTGCTGAGGAAGTAGCAGAAAGTCTCTGAGCCTTTTCTTAGATTCAGAATAATCTTGGCTCTCCCAGTGGAAATGCTCCCTCATGGCATGCAGGGTTTCCCCAAAAGAATAATCCTCAGGAGGAGAAGCTGAAGGAATGGATTCATCAGCATCAGAATCCTCGTAGGGAAGCATGGAATAATCCTGTTCATAAAAGGAATCGGAGGAAATAGAAACCTGATCAGAAGAATCATATTCTGTCTCTTGCCTAAGCCTCTTATCAGGAGGGGGAAGGGAACCCCTGATCAAAGTAATTAGGTCTTCAGCCATTTTAAGCATCTGTTTTTTAGGCATGGAAGTCTGAATAGGAGAATGCTGTACTTGTTTCTTTGTCTTTAGAGCTGCTTTAGTCTTTGAAGCTGTAGATGGCTTAAAATATAGTTGTGTAGGTCTGAAGACACCCTCAAAAGCAGATGCCTGCTCAGCGGCTCCGGACCCATCTGAGGGAATGATTTCTGAGTGTCCAATACCTTGAGTTTCCAGAGGCCCAGTCGGCTCCATGTGGGAGATGGAAGCGGCCTGTGGCTCTGAGGTAGCGGGCACCAGGGGCTGCAAAAGCGCCCCACTGAGAACCGGCGACTGGCCTAACTGAGGCCTCGTCGTCGGTTTTGGACCTCGGATGAATATCCTTGTCCTTATGTTTTTAGTAAATTCCGGTCGTCGGCTGTTCTGATGGCATTATATAATTAAATCTTCAGCCAAAGTAATGAAATGCAAAATCGAACCGACGCTTAATAGTGCGTTGGTTAAATCTAGCACAAAACCAACAGCTAGCAACGTTGTGATCAGGGCCTAGGCAAGGAATACAGTAAGAGTGAAAATCCTTATGAGGTATTTGCTTCCCACAAGAAATACAATTGTTAACTTTTTCTGACATTGGTCTGGAGCAAGAAAAAAGTTTCCCTAACGGGGTACTTAGCTTTAATGAAGACTTTGGTTCTGAAATTCGGATTTGAAAATCTCAGGAGTCGGCCGACCGGCACTTGCGAACTGCTTTTGCTTCGGGCACCACGTGGCAAGAAAGACTGAAGAATATGGCGTCGGCTGCATTTTTTATACCCCTGGCGCACTGAAGTCAGGGAAGAGGCGACAGCAAATGAAGCCGGACCTAGACTTTGGAATTCTGGCCGACTGCGGGTAGCCTGCCAGCAGCATAACCCAAGAGTAATGACTGCAACAGTGAAATACGAACATCCTCTGTCGACTGCATCCACCAAAGAAAAGATGACCTGCACACTGAGCTGAGGCGTATCGGGTGAGACAGCGGAAGATCCAGCAGGGACCATTGAACTGCTAGAGTCCAATGCAGAATGCGCATATGAAGTCGAGCACAAGAGAGATGAGTTATAGTCTCTGCCATAGAACCCAGGGCCTTCAACACTGATTCTGATGAGGGAAGGTAAGACCGGTAAATTAAGGCGACATGCATCCCCAAATTTCGAACTCTCTCCGTGGTCAGGAAAACTTTTGCCTGTAGTTTGTCTATCCGTGCCCCTATGTAATCTATCACCTGGACTGGATCCAAAAGGGATTTGGCTGTGTTGACTGTAGTCCCCAGGTGGAGTGCAAGCTTGAGAAAATAATCCCTGGTTTAGTAAAGTAGACGCTTGGAGGGAGCAGTTAGGAGTCAGTCATCTAGGTAAGGGTAAACCTGAATCCCCTGAAGTCTCAAGTGAGCTGCTTCTACTGCCATCGCTTTGGTGAACACCCTGGAGTCTGTGGTGAGACCAAAGGGTAGGGCTCAAAACTGGTAAGGACTGGCTCCTAGCCAGAAGCGGAGGAACTTCCTGGAACTTCTGTGCATTTTTATGTGATAGTTAGCGTTCTGGGGGTCGAACGAGCAAATCCAGTCGCTCTCTAAAGTGACCATCCAGAACTTCTCTTTGGCAACTGACAAGTTCAGTCTCGATAGGTCCAGAATGGGCCTCAAATCCCCCGTCTGGTTCGGCACCAAAAAGTACCTGGAGTAGATACCTGATCTGGACTGATCTGGGGGACGAGTTCGATGGCTCGTTTTTCTAGCAGCTTGAAGATTTCTAATGTTGCTTCCTCCCTTTGCATAGTTGAAACGTCCGGGACGTGCTTGAAAGGTGTCGGAGGGACCACAAAAGGTAGAGTAGCCTCTGGAAATTATTTGCAGCACCCAATGGTCTGATGGACACAGACTCCCATGCCGTCAAATGCAATGACAGGTGCCTCCAGAGCAGGGCAGACGGGCAACCCCTCAGGGTTGCTGCACAGGCCTGTCCGAAAAAGATTCCCGAGACCTAAAATTCCTCAGACCCCCCTCTGTCTCTGGGCCAGTGTCTATCCTGTCCCCTTTGCCTCTAAGGGAGGAATAACCCTGAGTGTCCTGGAAATACTGAGACTTCCGGAACCACATCTTCTTTTGCCCTCGCTGATTCCGAGAGAAGGATCTTTGATGGTTAGAGAAGCGGATTTCGACGGCAGACAGTGTTCTTCTCATCTTTCTCATTCTGTCCTAATGTGTCATGGACGGTCTTACCAAAGAGGGAAGAGACGTCATAAGGGGCATTAGCAAAAGATGCCTTTAAGGGTTCCTGAAATTGACATAATCTGAGCCAAGAATTGAGTCCCATGGACATGCCGGACGCAGCCGCCCTAGCCACTCCTTCCATGACATGGGAGAGGAGTCGCATGGACGTGCTTGAAACTGCTGTTAAAGTAACCATCCTGGCAGAGAATGAGGTTTTGTCCTCCGGGGATAGGGACTTTGGGGAAGACTCAGACAGTTCCTTGACCAGGTCCACTCTATAGTCTGTTAACATGGGCCATGTAGTTCAGCTCAGTGATTGCAAAGGTCGCTGAAAGTAAACCCGTTTCCCTAGGCAATCATCATCCTAGACTCACGGTCGTGAATGGACCAAGGAACTTTCCTGGGCGAGTTCCTTTTTGGTGGCGGCTGCTACCACCATCACGACTACTAGGGACCCTTTTATTCCATGCTGGTCTGTCTATGGGAGGGCTCAAAATTTTGTCCGGGCATTTTGCTATAGGTTCCACAGTGTCCGGCTTCTTCCAAGCCCGCGAGGTGATCAAATCCCTACGAGATCTGCGGGGGGGCAGGAAGTAGACGGGCCCATGCCAAAAGCCACCAGGAACACGGATTCATCCGAGGAAGGTTTTGGGGTGGACCAACCTCCCCACTGGCGCAAGATTTCCATGATATCTCAGAAGGAGACCTCCTCGGGAGGTGATCTGGGGGAACCTTCCCCATCATCCAAATCTGTGTCCTCAGTGAGGGACTCCGGAGAAGAGTCCAAGTACCTCCTTTTACACGAGTGTTTGCGAGGGACCTCTCCGGTGCGGCTTTCTGGAGGAAGCTCGCAAACCACCTGTTCCTCAGATGGAACTACCTGGGGCTCTCGTCAAGCATGGGCTGTCCCTGTGATAAAATGATGGGATTTGCACATAAAGCTGAAGGAGCAGAAGCGGAGTCAGAGGATATAGTCAGGGGTTTCAATCCACTGGAGAAAACCCTTTCTACCATATTGAATGACGAGGGACAGCAAGCTTCCTGGGCCACCAATAAGGGAACCGCTCTCCCTGGGTCTGACGGGAGAATCGGGGAAGGGCCCGAAGTAGACGAAGCTCCAACGGGGGAAACTAGACCCAACAAGGTCTGAGCCAGTGGAGATAGTTCCACCCCCGACACCCAGGCTCCGGTTCAGAGAGCCACTCTGATCCAAACTCTGATCAGACACGCTCCAGTCAGCAGCCGGCATTGAGGAGACAGGAACATTCGGCACAGGCCCCCTGACTAGGGATATCCTCGGATCCATGTACTCTGAAACCGGGGGTCGGATCGGAGAAGGAGAGATAGGGCTAAAGAAGGGGCGCGAACCCCCCCCCTCTCCAGAGGGAGAGGGGGCTGGCAGGACTCCCATCTGAAATTGTGTGCAAATGAACCTCAGCACCCTTTTATCGATGTAAGCCTCAGAGAGACTGCGGGTAGACTGCGACGAACCCACAGACTCCGACCTGGAGGGTCGAGGAACCGAGGCTCTAGAGTCTGGATGGTGCTCCTCCGGCTCCGGAGAGAATCTCGGAGATCGGAGCCAAGGGGAGTCACGGTGCCTAATCTGGCTCTTGGCTGGAGGTCCTGACTGAGCCAAAAGGTCCAGGGACCTCTTTCTTTTTTCGTGCTGATGCTCTCTCGCCTTCTCTCTGCCTTTTCTGTGCTCCACTTCCACAGGCTTAGAGGTAGGCAGTCGAGTCCCAGCCCACCTGTCCTTGAGAGTGCGCAGGTTGTAACCGACGCATATAGCACAATCGGTGCCTAAATGGGCCGCACCCAAACAGAACACGCAAAGAGTGTGGCCATCGGCAGGAGATAGTTTTTGGCCACACTCAGTGCAATGTTTAAACACCTGTTTGGGAGTGTCAGACATGTCCCTACAACAAAGGAATAAAAACACTGACACCACTCACCACACACTCAGACACACATACAGAAGGCTGGGGGGAAAGGGGGAACTGCCAGATATCCTAACTAACTAAAAACTACACTAAAACACCTATACTCGACGCACCGAGAGGAGAAGGAAAGGGAAACTTATGCTACAGAGAAAACCACACAAACAGTTAAAACAGCTCAAAAAGAGAAGCAATATCCTACTCATGACCTGGAGCTCAGAATCACGATGCTGTGGCTAGCTGCGGCAAACAAGATCTGTAGGATGGAACGTAGTGGCAGGGTATTATGAGTAAGGGGAGGAGCTTGGAGCTCAGACCAGATGCTTGTGAAAGTCGCCAGCTCAGATCAGATACGGATCCGGTATTCACAGGTTGAAGATTAAGTGAAGTAAAGTACTTCAGATCTGAAATTAAAATTATTTTGCTATTCCAAAAAGATGAATTTCAAAATTTGGAAACAGATTTGTTTGACATTCATAAGCATTTTGATCAAATGATTATGAGAATCAAAATTTCAGTGGAGGAGACACAGGGTAAAATAGTTAATCTTGAAATAAGGCATGCAAGATGAATGTGTATAGGGGCATTCTTGAAAGTATGGATAACTCTCAGTCTTTAGCAGTAAAGGTTCAACAAGTCTTAAGACTCTTGGCAAACTTGTAAAAAAAAAAAAAAAAGATGCTTTAGCTTCGATAAAAAGTATACATCAAGTCGGTTCTTTTAAGCAAAGATATAATCACCCCTGTTACTATAACATTTTTCGGCATTTCGGACAGTACACAAATTCTTTTCACTGATATCAAATTTATATTTTTTATCAAGTACCCCTAAATGGGTCTACTTCATATGACCTAAATTTCATATGATCAAAATTCATTTGACTGAGACCAAATGACCTAAACTTCATTTGACCTAAAACTCATTTCACTGGCAATGCACTGTAAGGCAAGTAAAAGGTATATGCCCTGTTCCCCACTGTAGTACGACCCTGGAGTTAGAATATATACTTAGGTGAGGTGTGGGGGGGGCATAGCCCCCCCCCCCACCTAGTTTGATTAGATATTCTGTGGTTTGATTTTATATTGTTCAGTAAAACTGAACTTTGTGGGGGGCTATGACCCCACACCCCCTTAACTCTATATTCTAATTCCAGGGTCACAATACAGTGGGGAACAGGGCATATACCTTTTACTTGCCTTATAGTGCATTGTCACTGAAATGAGTTTTAGGTCAAATGAAGTTTAGGTCATTTGGTCTCAGTCAAATTAATTTTGATCATATGAAATTCAGGTCATATGAAGTAGACCCCACTAAATATATATATATATTTAGACACTTTTGTAATGGTTGCGGAAATAAAAACAGCCTTTGCAAAATCTATTTTGTGTGATTTTTCACAGTGGATTTTACAATGTAATGACAATTTTGACGCAAAGACATTTAGGTTGATTTTTTCAACAAGTTTAACAACTAAAAGGCTGATTTTCAGATGTTTGAAGTCAGTCAACTATATGTAGCATGAACTTTCCCTAAGAGACATGGTGTTTTTTTTTTTGTTTAATCAACAAGTTACTTTTGAAGACAGAGAGGTATGTAATTATCTTATTCTATCCCCCTGCATGAAGAAGGGGTGGTAGGGGAATATGGACTACTAAATAATAAAAAGTAAAATAAATAAAACAGAATGGCACTTCACTGAGGTAAATGCTTGTTACCTAATATAGATGAAAATAATTTAGTTTCAAACAGTGGTCCTGGCAGGAAAATGCATGGTAATGGAATACAGGAAGATGTAGTTGCTGGCCTGCAAATCTGTCATTGGAAACTATAGGATTTCAATGCCAATAAAAAGCCTCTGAAAAGTTAGCAGGCAGCTGCATCTTTATGAAGTTCAAGGAAATGGAAACACAGAAGCTCATTTACTCAGCGCATTGCACACTTGGGGACACAGGATTCAATGGGCAAAATAAAGAACAAAACCAATGTTCCTATAATACAGCACATCTGGGGGGTCCACTAATCACCTTTAACAATACAGAATAAAGAATAAAAAGAGAAAAGCACAAGACTAAAAAATGTATGCCCACAATCATAGATTATTATGGAGGAAGTAAAAATAACAATATATTACAATTATTATTATTATTAAGGGTAAACTACTACTCAGAATTGATAAACAATTGCACATAAATTTATAAACAGCTGTAAATGTTACTGATGCAAACTGCTTCAACACAATAATAGCTACAAATAAGAAATGTATTTCATACCTTAAAAACAGAGCAGCGCACATCAGCTGAGCTTGTATCTGAAGCTAAATCTCCAAGTACTTTGTTAAGGAGATCTGTAAGTATGGTAACTGGAATCATCTCCCAGTATCTAGCAGTTATGCGACAAACTCCAAGAATAGCAGTAGAGCGGACGAGTGGCTGGGGGTCTTCAAGAAGAGACTAAAAGATACACAAAGAATGTTGATAATCCCCAAAACTTGGCACAAGTTCTCAATGCTCACAAAGAGTAATACATTAATTACAGCAGGTGAAAGTACAGGTATTACTTTTGACATATGAAATACATTTCATTTTCACCATCTTTTTATTGAAGGACAGTGACTTCTACTTTCAAGGTAGGAAGAAAAAGAGCAGTTATTAAAGAAAAGTATAGAAAAATCAGTTTTTGGCACTGTTTTGCTGTACTTCCCATCTCCAAACGGCATAGCTATTACCAGAAAGACATAACCCAAAACCTGGTTAGATGAAGAGCACTAACAACAATAAAAGCATCTCTAATAAAGCTCAAAAGCCATAATACAGTAAATAAGTTATGCACAGAGTGAAATCAAACTTTCCATTAACCTAACCCTCACTTACAGACTCAAGTGGCAATCTATGCCTGGTATACAAGTTGCAAAAAACCCTGCCCCCATTTACCCTTCTTTGGTGTTCATAAAATTAGTAATACAATAAACTCGTCTAGTGCCTTAGATCTACATTAGAACCTTAACTGGACTAGTTGGTGGGCTAGCTGTCTCTCTCTCTTGGAGGATACCTTTTGAATAAGCTCCAAACACAGTGTCAAACAAAGCAGCTCCCTTAGTCTTTAAATATAACCTAAATGGATAAATAATCCTACTACTTATGAAATAGAAGTCCCAATTTAGAGCGTTCCGCATAACAACAATGAGGTGTACACAGCCCCTTTAAAGTGACTGTTTGACAAGCTGTTTCTGGTCCACAGTCCACCCTTCCAGAAGGTCAAGATGATAAAAATGTCACACAGAAAGAAGCACATCAAGTATAGCATGCTAGAGAGGCAGTTTATTCAAATATGTGAAAGAAGTCAGAATAAAAGTACAGTTTTGTACCTACCATAAATGTAGATGTTCGAGTGCTAATACAGCTGCAGTCATAACAGATGGGTTTTCCTGCCGTCAGGCGGGTCCTCGGTCAGCCGAATTCCAAAGTCTAGGTCCAGCGTTGGATGTCGTCGCCTCTTCCCTGACGTCAGTGCGACAGGGGTATAAAAGAACCAGCCGACACCATTTTTTTCAGTTTTTCTTGCCCCAGATGTCAGGTGCCCCCCAGAAGGAAGGCAATACATAAATTTATGTAATAATGCAATGCAATATAATCAAAAAACAGTAGTTGCAAGCAAATACACCATAAAAGAATACCCCAATCAGGTTGTATGAGGAGGTGTTAGCCATTAGGCCTGTCCCAAGTGGGGAAGGAGGGAGAGAAACCTGGACTGCAGCTGTATTAGCACTCGAACATCTACATTTATGGTAGGTACAAAACTGTACTATGCTCATCGTGCATACACAGTTGCAGTCATAACAGATGGGTAGAATACCAAAGCTAAAAATGGGGTGGTAGGCACTAGGTGGAACTAGGAGGAGCCAGGATGCCCTGCAAGACTGCAGTGGCAAAGCCTGCTCTAGATTTGGAGTATAATGGTAGGTGATAGTGCTTGGAGAAAGTATGTACAGAACTCCAAGAGGCAGCTTCCAAAATATCTTTGGTAGGAACCCCCGAGGAAGGCTGCAGAGGTGGCTGTGGCCCTTGTGGAGTGAGACCTGATGCCTGCAGGTACAGTTTTACCATGAGTAACAATGCAGTGGGCTATCCATTTTGAGATTGTCTGTTTGGAAATAGGCTTCCCTTGAGCTCTGGTAGCATAGGACACAAAGAGTTGCTCTGATTTTCTGAAAAGGCTTTGTTCTGTCCAAATAATACCGTAGCTGTCTATGAATGTCCAAGGAATGTAGTAGTCTCTCCCCTTTGTTTTGAGGATTGGGATAAAAGGTAGGTAAGTGGATAGCCTGATTCAAGGCTACCCTGGATACTACCATTGGCATAAAGGAAGGGTTGGTTCACAAGGATACTCTGTCCTGATGGAAAATGATGAAAGGCTGCACAGCCATGAGGGCTTGTAGTTCCGAAACCCTGCAAGCTGAGGTGATAGCCAGCAGGAAGGCTGTTTTCCAGGACAAATATTGCAGTTCTGTTGAGGCAGCTGGCTCAAAGGGAGGCAAAGTTAGTTTTTCTAAAATGAAATTGAGGTCCCAATCAGGTACTGGTCGTTTCCTTGGGGGTATCATATTCTTAGCCCCTCTGAGGAACTGTCTTAAGAGGGGGTGAGAGAATAAAGGAGGATCAGTGTTGTATTCTACAGAATTGGTGAGGCATGGATTTTGATGGAGGAGAATGAAATTCCTCTGCTTAGCAGCTCAGCTAGATACTGTAATATTTGAGGTAAATTCAGTATTCCAGGGTTCTGTCCCTTTTTCTCATTCCAAACACAAAACCGTTTCCATTTTGCGGTGTAGGCTTTTCTAGTAGAAGGTCTTCTGGCCTCCAAAATGACATCCTGCACCTCCTTGGAGAGTAGGGTCTGTTGTGATTTTAAGGAATCTTCCATGCGGCTAGATTTAGTGTTTTCAGCGGACTGTGAAGAGTTTTGAAGTTGTGCTGAGTCAGTAGAAGAGGCATTAGAGGCAGGATCCATGGTGGGGAATGCGTCAAGCTCCTCAGGAGTGGGTACCAGTGTTGTCTTGGCCAGTCTGGAGCAATGAGAATCATCTTTGGTCTGTCTGCTCTGGTTTTTAATAGAACTTTGGGCAGCAGAGAAGAGGTGGAAAGGCATAAACTGTCATTGTTGTTCAACTGAAAGAGAGTGCGTCCACTTTCCAGGCCTGTGGATGAAAGATCCTTGAGCAGAATTTTGCCAATTGGTGATTTCTGTGGGAGGCAAAGAGATCTGTCTGGCCTTCCCCATGCTTGAATTATCTTTGAAAAAACTTGAGGATGCAACTTCCATTCATGTGGGTCTGTCATATTTCTGCTTAGGTTGTCTGCCAGCGTGTTTTCCTTGCCTGGCAGGAACTGTGCTTGAAGCTCGATTTGCAATTCCAGAGCCATGTTCCAAAGAGACATGGCTAGCCTGCATAGGGGGTATGAATGGGTTCCTCCCTGTTTGTTTATGTACCACATGACTGTGGTGTTGTCTGTCCTTATCAATAGCTGGCCTGGATGCAGCAGGTCTTTGAAAGCTGTAAAAGCATTTATTGCTGCTAGCATTTCCTTTTGATTGATGTGTAGGTGCTTTTCTTTTTGGGACCATTTGCCCTAAATGCACCGATCTGTCATGTGCACCCCCAGGCGTAATCAGAGGCGTCTGTTGTGATGACTTGATTTGCTTGAGGTTTGCAGAATGGTAGACCTGTGTTTCTTTGGCATGCTTGAGCCCACCACAGAAATTCCTTTTGCAGACATGGAATCAGTGGTATTATTGTCTCCAAACTGTGGCTGTGTTGAGACCATAGGTTTTTTAGGTACCATTGAAGTTTCCTCATATGCAGTTTTGCACATGGGATTAGTAGGATGCAAGATGCCATGAATCCCAGAGCCTGCAGGATTTTCCTTGCAGTCAGCCTGGTGAAAGTTGCCAGTTTTATGAAGTATTGAGTTAGTTGCCCTTGTTTCTCTGGCGTGAGGTAGGCCATCTGGGTGTTTGTATCCAAGCTGGCACCCAGGAAAATTATTGTTTGAGAGGGTATTAGTCTTGACTTCTTTTTGTTGACTGTGTATCCGAGAGATTTCAACAACATTATTACATACGCCAGGTGTTTTAGAAGTATGTGCTTGCTGTCCGCTTGGATCAGGCAGTCGTCCAGGTATGGGTATATTTGTATCCCTTGAAGTCTGCAGAAGGCAATTACTGATGCCAGGCATTTCGTGAACACTCTGGGCGCAGTAGACAAGCCAAAGGGCAATGCAAAGAATTGATAACAGGTTGAACCTGCAAGAAATCTGAGGTATCTTCTGCAATCTTGTCTGATTGGGACATGCAGGTATGCCTCCTTGAGGTCCAATGTTACCAGCCAAGACTCCTTGCCCAGCATGGGAAGAAGCTGCTGTAATGTGAGCATCTTGAATTTTGGCACGAGTAAAAATGTGTTTAGGATGGATAGGTCCAAAACAGGTCTCCAATCTTTTCCCTTTCTTGGTACCAGGAATAGTCTGGAATAAAAACCTTGACCCTGTTCTTGTGCAGGTACCTCTTGAATAGCTTTCATGTCCATGAAATCTGAAATTTGTTTTTGTGCCTCTGCCCTTTGATTGTGTGGCAGGTTTGGCATGCCTCTCATTTTTGGAAGGGTGTGAAAGTGGAATCTGTAGCCTCTGTCTATAATGTCCAGGATCCATTTGTCTTTTGTGACAATATGCCAATTTTTTGAAAATAATGCCAGTTTTCCGCCTAAAGGTGCTGCCATTTGAGCCTTGCTTGGCATGCAAAGGGGAAAGTCATTGGTTCTGCTTTCTGAATGGCTGTGAACTATCCTCACCATCTCTTTGTGTAGGTGCTTGCCATTGTCTGCCTCTAAACGATCCTTGAGATTGCCCTCTACCCTTCGGGCACCTGTATCTACCTCTTTGGGGTCTGTCCGTGGCTGGAAAGGACCAATTTTTGGAAGGCCAATTTCTACTGAAACATGGAGGTTGCACCTGTAGGAAATCTTTCACTGTTTCCATTGATTTTGCCTTTTCCTCCATTTTCTTTAATACCTCCTCAGCTTTAACACCAAATAATACATCTTTTTGCAGAGGTGCATCCAGTAATTTAGCTTTAACATGATCTGGTAAAGTTTGCTCTTTGAGCCAAGCATGTCTACGTATGACTGATCCTGTAACAGCAGCTCTACATGAGGCCTCTAAAGCATCAAAACCACATTGTAAGGTATGTTTACCCACTTGTTCTGCACTATGTAACCAATCTTGCAACTCCTTCAAGTCTGGTTGTTCAGGTTGTGACATTTTGCTTCTCAACTGTGATAACAGAAACTGTTGGTACTTTAACATATGGAACGGACAGTTTAATGCCTTCATGGTTAAGGTGGCCGAGGTGTATACCTTCTTCCCCCACCTTTCTAAAGCTCTGGAATCTCTCTCTGAAGGTAATGAATTTTTAGCAGTGGAGGCCTTAATTCCCTTGGGACCCTGTGAAATAGTTTCTTGGTCAGCCGCATGGCTTTTGTATAGAAATTGGTGTGAATCAGGAACCCGGTAATACCTGTCAGGCTTGACTGGAGCTGAAGGTAAAGAATCTGGGTTAAGGCAGGCCTCCGAATACACATCATCTAGTATGTCTAAGACGGGAGGTATAGCCAGAGGCCTGTGCTGAGGGAGCAAGAGGAAATCCCTAAGCCTTTTCTTGGAGTCTGAGTACTCTTGGCCTTCCCAGTGGAAGTGTTCCCTCAAGGTATGTAAGATTTCCCCAAAAGAGTAATCCTCAGGGGGGGGAGACAGAGGGAATGGACTCCTCTGCATCAGAATATTCAAAAGGGGAGTAAGAATGTTCCTGGTCTTCAGAATGTTCTGAAATAATGGAGGCCTGGTCCGAGGAAGGGGATTCTTCCTCCATTCTGGGCCTTTTGTCCGGAGGGTGTTGAGAACCCCTGATAAGAGTAATCAAATCCTCAGACATTTTGAGCATCTGCTTTTTAGGCATGGGGCCTTGAGAGGGGCCCTGTGGGGCTTGTCTTTTAGTATGCATGGCTGCTTTAGACTTAGTGAAAGCCTTGATGGAAAAAGAAGAGGAAGGCCTGAAGACACCTTGAGAGGTGGCAGGCCTGTCTAAATTCTGAGTTTCACTGCCAAGAGTGGCTTCGGTATCTGTAGTCGGGGTGTGGGCCGAAGAGCCTGCGACCTCGGGCACTGAAGACACCGCCAAAGAAGTGTCATCGGTAGTCAGGGGCTGCGTAGGTGCCTCACTGAGAACCGGACCACCTGTAGTATCAGACGACATAATGTAATTAAACTTTTTGCCAAAATAGTGTTGGGCGAACTCCGCTCGACGCTTAATAGTGCGTCTGTTGAATGTAGCACAAAAACGACAGGCCGAGATGTCGTGGTCTGGGCCTAAGCAAGGAATGCAGAGGGAATGAAAATCCTTATGCGGTATTTGCTTCCCACATGAAATGCAATTATTAACTTTGTCTGACATCGGTCTGAGACAAGAAAAGTTTCACCAACGGGGTACTTAGCTTTCAAGAAGACTTTGGTTGAAAAATATTCATAATCTCAGGAGCTAGCTGACCGGCACTTGCGAACTGCTTCTGCTTCAGGCACTGCGCGGCAAGAAAGACAGAAGAAAATGGCGTTGGCTGGTTCTTTTATACCCCTGTCGCACTGACGTCAGGGAAGAAGCGATGACATCCGACGCCGGACCTAGAATTTGGAATTTGGCCGACCGAGGACCCGCCTGATGGCAGGAAAACCCATCTGTTATGACTACAGCTGTATGCACGATGAAAATCTGCAAGTTAACCCAAATGTGACTGCAGAGGACAGGTCTATGCTCAAATGAAGAGCCTTTTTTCATTGGGTAAACTACTTCTGACATATGAAGGAGATTCTGGTAGCTTCAGTCACTTCAACTCTTGAAACAATGTTTCTCTTTGTAAAGGAATCTAAATAGGCCCAACATCCTCAAAGCTGTCTCCGTTATAAATGTTGATTTCCTTGGCTTGCATCTGAAAGGTTTCCTCTACAGCTAGAGACTAAAGACCATAACACTCACTCATCTTGCTCATCAAAGGTAACAAGGATGAGCTCGGTTTAGCAGTACTCAAACTGGGACTAGCCATCGCTGGGTTGCTCAGAGTGGGCAGGCGCAACTGATTCACAGCAGTTTGATGCCACGCTGTTCTGATTACAGTAGTCAGTCATTTAACCCTTTACATGCTAAGTACACACCTACATTGCTTACTAATAGTTACATGTAAAGTCAAGTGGCGTAAATACAAATTGTACATTGTAATGAAAGCATCTAATGCAAGTCTGCAACTATAGAAAATGATTCTAAATAGTACAGTGAATTTCAATTCAACTACATGTAATAAAAAGTAGTGCAAGGTTTTGTTACTGTTATAAAAGTAATATGGGAACTCGGTTCCTATGCATTCCTGCTCAGTTTCATCACTGATCCCCAGCTCTTAGCCTGATCTTATAATGATATAAATTTTCCCTTTAATGTTTGGTAAACTCTATATGCATGTACTTATTATTATTGTAGCTATCTCTGTCTACCCATCCGTCCATCTAGTCATCCATCTATCAAGTAAATAGGCTGGTCCAAGAACCTTACCGCTCTGTGCCAGAGGTAGTGCAATACTTATGCCACAATTATACACCTTAGCTTTTGAGATAGCTTCTGAATTTGATCAGAAATTTGAGAAGGAAATGTATAAAAGTCTTTAACTAAAGAGACAGCCCAGAATTTCTTAAGAGTTTACTTTGCTTTTGCTCTACAAAAATGATATACTTTTGGAATTTGGATTTAGAAGAACTTTACAGATCCTGAATACTTTAACTGCCTTTAAAAATGTACAAAATCATTGCTGAAAAGGATCATTTTGATGTCAGGAAGGATGCTGGCAAGGTTGCTAATGAAGGTGGAAAGGAGAATTGGAGTCAGAATAAGTACTTGAGGGGTGTTTGAATTAATTATATAGAGAGAGAAATCTTGTAGAGCACTTGCATGGGTCAGTTTAGAGAAAGTACAGTTGTACACACTTACCATAAATGTAGATGTTCAAGTGAATTCACTGTTGTCTCATTGCAGGGTTCTTTGCTAATCTCAGATTACCTTTCCACCAATTGGATCTCCTCCTTTTACAGCAAAAGCGTCTAATGTAGGATCTCCACATGAAGCTGCGTCCTAGATGTTCTTCGTGTTTCACTGTTGCTGTCATCACATTTGGGTTATCTGCTTGCAGTAGCCCTCAGTCGGCCTGATTAACAAAGTCTTGGGTCCTGCATCGGTTGCTGTTTCATCTTCCGTGACGTCAGGTAGTCAGGGGTATAAAGCATGCAGCCAACGCCATTACATCAGTCTTTTTTTCCGTGTGGTGCCCAAAGCAGAAGCAGTTCGCAAGTGCCGGTTGGCCGACTCCTCCTGAAATTTTCGTTTTTGAGAATTTGGAACAAAGTAAAAAATAACTAAGAAAAAGTCCCTAAATTAGGGACATATTTTTAAGTGCTGGCACTATTAATCTTAGAAATTCTCAAAATGATTTTCTGTTTCAGAAGGAATAGAACAAAACTAAGAAACATCAGGGGTGTCCCTACAAAACAGGGACAGTTGAGAGCCAGATTCTTCCACTTTTTTACAGTTCACCATTATGACCAACAACAAATGATCCTTTGTTCCATATGACTTTTTTTGTTACCACTTTGTTCTATTGCCATGAGTGAGTTATGACTATAAACTCTATTGGCATCAATTCCAGTGTACAGTTTATAAGTCATAGGAAGCTAAGTTATTGGTCTATAGTTTTCAGGACAGCTTTCAGGTTCGTTCTTAAGTAGGCATATTGTTTTTCCTGTTGTTAACCATGTTGGTCACTGTTCAAGGTGCGCATATAAATGGTTCTTACTCATGGCTTTTAGCCAAAAGTTAGGTGCGGCATCTGCACCTGGGGTTTTCCAATGAGGAGCAGTTAGTTCATCCCATTTCATACCCTGTACATTTGAACTTCTTATTTTTTTACTTCTATCTATTCAGCATATTTGCTTTGTTCCACAGGCTATTCACAGATATTTCTCCAAAATGCATCTATTTCTTTATTTTGAACAGTATTTCAGTTCCTTTTGCCTTGTTTCCCAATTCTCTGTAAAACTTTTTTTGGGTCATCAATAAATTGCTTATTTTGTTCTTTCACTTAATATTTATCTACACATCTTCTAAGTTGTTCTGCCTGTGCTAATATTTTTAGTTTATTATTTGCGATAGTGTATGACAGATCCTGATCTGCTCTGATACTGTAGATTGCTTTTATCATGTCTACCTTGCAGAGTATTTTTATCTGTTCCACCTTCTACAGTTTTCCAACTGTGACACTTCTCGTCTTAACTGCTTTATAGTTTTCTCTACTCGATACGTCCATTATGGCATTTGATTTTGCCCCTTCCTTTCCCTTACTGCCCTGTGTTTTTGTGGTAAGACTTTATCGGTTATTTATGTAGTGGCACAGTAATATATCCCATTTATTTCTGTTATTATTTCTATGAATAGTCCTAACTACTGTGCTCATTTGCCATATCAAATGTCTAACTTTTGGGTTTTATTGACTTTCTGTACTCTCTTTCACTGATCTTAATATGTCTGTCAATCTCTATTAATTCAAGCAACTCTTTTCTTAGATCTCTAAACTGAGGGCACATTCTTTGTTTTCCATTTACTGCAGGCATTCTACAGAAAGTTTCAGACAATCTTCCTGTGCCATCTGTTGCTCTCTCATATGGGAACTCACTGGCTTATCACATCACAACCTTGACTGTGTCAGAGTTGCCACAGTTTCTTGTTCCTTCCCTAGCTGTGCAACTCCAACTGAGCTTTTGTACTGGTCTCCTATGGAAACCTCCAAAGTATCTTCATATGGCAACTAATCAGATGTTTCCTGCTCCACCATTTTCTCCTTAATTTGGCAATGGATCCATTGCTCTATCCTGCTGTGGTGTTATTAGTTAGACTTTCTACACTAAATCCTTCATTTCACAGGTAACCCATAAAAAGAAGTTATGTACTCACCATAACATTCCATCTGTACTGTCGATCTTCAGTCATTCTTGACAAATGGGACTCTGTTCCGATCCTAGGAACAAGCTCAGCCATTATAAAGCTCGTGCCAGCCAAAAAAACTGTCAAGCTTAGATTCTACCCACAATGTCCCCCTCTCTATTATCTCAGATCGAATTGGCATACAACAGCAACAGCATAGACAGTAGATATAAGCAGAAGGAATGTCCAAGGTAAACACCCTATGACAACCCAAGACAAGAGTTCGATCCTCTAGGACATCTACAAGAGAGGGAAGGTGGGTGGGATGTCAAGAATGAATGAAGATTGACAACACATGGAACATTATGGCGAGTACATAACTTTTTTTATCTGATGCTGTCAAGTCTTCGTTCATTCTTGACAAATGGGACAGAATCTCCAGTTACTTTATTTTCTGGGTGGCCTTATGGAAGGATATTCCTGAGAACCATAGAGCCAAAGGATGCTCTTCCCCTAGAGACCATATCCACTTTGTAATGATTGATAAAAGTATGAGGTGTAGCCCAAGTTGCAGCTGCACAAATTTCATCCATAGAAGCTTTGAAATAGAAAACAGCTGAAGTGGCAACTGATCTGGTTGAATGCGCTTTAACAGGTTATGGTTGGTATGTACATAAATAAAGGTAACACAATCTCTTAGCCATTTCGATAATGTCACTTTTGATACAGCTTGTGCTACCATTGGACCAGAAAAGGAAATGAACAGTTGATCTGATTTCCTGAACTCTTTAGTCCTGTTCAGCTAAAAACATAATTGCCTGTGAATGTCCAGTAAGTGTAAGCAATTCACCATTGTTGGAAAACGTAGGAAAGAAAACTGGTAATTCAATGGTTTGATTAATAATGGATTCAGAGTACACCTTAGGAAGGAAAGAAGGGTTAGTTCTTAATGACACCCTGTCTTTATGAAAAATGATATGGGGGGGGGGGGCTTCGCACATAATGCCTGGATCTCAGAGACTCTTCAGGCGGAAGTGATAGCTACTAGAAAGAGAATTTTTCAGGAAAGGAATTTAAGATGGCAAGTCACTGCTTGTTCAAAGGGAGGTAGTACTAAAGTTTGCAAAACCAAGGTGAGATCCTAGGGAACTACGGGACCTTTGAACGGGGGTTTTAGTCGTAAAGGACCTTTGAGAAAAACCTTGCAAAGTGATGGGAAATTAGCCATTGTGAAAACTGGAAATGGCTGCTAACTGGACTCTAATGGTAGGTACTGAAGCTCCTTAATCAAACAGAGTACGTAAAAATTGCAAATCTTTTTCAACAGGTTCCAAAAATGGATCTAAATTGTTTTCTGAGGCCTAAACCGAAAATCTCTTCCATGGAATTGTCTCCTGGTGGAAGGCCTATGGGGGGCCAGAAGAATATTTTGCACTGGGAAAGATGTGTTATTCTGCCTGGCAATTAATGGAGTTGGGGAAACCAAGCTGAGAGCTTGAGATAGTGCAGACCGGGGTGCAACAAACCTTGTGGGTGAGAGAGCAGGTCTGGAACTGGGTCCAGAGTCTATGGTTGGTGAATCAAGCGAGGCCATAAGAAAGGGAAACCAAATGTGCCCGGGCCAAAAGGGAGCAATGAGAATCAACTTGTTTCACAACCTTTGGGCTTTCTTTAGGAAAAGGGGTATGAGGGGAAAGGGGAGGGGGGGTAAAGCTTTAAGGAGACCTGAGTGCCAGTCAAGAAGGAGTGTGTGTCTCTCGGGTACTCCCTCTTGGAGGAAAACAGGGCAAAGTAGCTGCTACACTTGTTCACTGGAGAGGAAAAGAGCTCGCAGCAAGGCTGGCCCCATCAGCAAAAGATTTCTTTTGCCACTTTGAGATTGAGACACCACTCGTGAGGCAGTAGAATCTGTCTGCTCAACTTGTCCACTATCACACTGGAACTCCCCAGGATATGCATTGCCACAAGAAAGCGGATGGAAGATATCATCCACTACCACACTATGAGAGCTTCACGGCAACAGGGGTAGGATTTGGGTCCCCCTTGTTTGTTGATATACCATACCACTAACATGTTGTCTGACTGGATCGCAACTGTTACCAGAGGAAGAGCAGACTGAAAGGCTTGCAACGTTAGGAGCACTGCTCTCATTTCCAGGACACTGATGTGCAAGCTGGCCTCTTGTGTGGACCAAGTGCCCTGGACTGTTCTTCCCAGATAATGCCCCCCAAACCCATCTGGGAGGAATCTGTGGTCATTATGGCCATGGATTGTGGAGAAACAAAGGGACAGCCCACTAGAATTTTTTCTGATTGTATCCACCAGGATAAATCCTTTTTGCAATGTCCTGTTAAGATCGGGTGAGTCATCGGATAAGAAAGAATGGACCATTGGGAGGCCAGAAGCCACTGAAGTATCATGTGAAATCTCGCCAAGGGGACCAGGATGGTGGCTGCCATTACAGATCCTAGGGCTTACAGAATAAATCGACTGGGCACTCTGTTTTCTACCAGAATGGGCTGTACTTGAGACAGTATCTTTTGGAACCTGTGAAATGGCAGAGAAGCTATATCTGTTCTGCCCAGGGCACTGAACAAATGTGTGATGAAATCTGTGGCTTGCAGCAGTAGATGCATGGTAGGGGCGGTGAGGAGTCAGTCATCTAAATAAAGAAACACCCAGAATCCATGTAATCTCACGTGAGCCATGACTGCTGCCATGCATTTGGTGAACACCCTGGGTGCTGTGGTGAGGCCAAAGGGCAATGCTCTGAACTGGTAATGACTGGCCCCAGCCGAAAGCGGAGAAACCTTCTTGAGCATTTGTCCATCTTTATGTGATAATATGCATCTTGAAGGTCTATAGAGAACATCCAATTGATTTCCCATAGAAAGGGGAGAATAGACTCAACCGTAACCATCCGGAGTTTTGTCTGCTGAACAAAGTTGTTCAGAAGGCTGAGGTCCAGTATTGGCCTCAAGTCTCCTGTCTTCTTTGGCACTAAAAAGACCCTGGAGTAAAATCTGGATCCTATCTAGTCTGGTGGGACTTCTTGGATGACTTTCCATCAGCTTTTGAATCTCTATGGCTGCTTGATCCCTCTGATCGGGTGGAACATCTGGGATTTTCTTCAGAAATTTCGGGAGAAGAGTGAAGGGACTATGACAGCCTCAGGTAATGATTTTCTGCTCCCAGGTATCGGTGGTTATTTGTAGCCAGGCTGTCAAGTGCAGAGAAAGTCTCCTCCCGACTGCTTCCAGAGGTAAGCAATCGGGCCTCCTTTCAGGAGTGCTGGTAGGGTTGTCCAGAAAAGGAGTCTCTGGAACCCTGGTTTCATGGGCCACCTCTGCCTAGCGGATGGCATCATCCATCTCTGCTCCCACCTCTGCCCTGAGGGGAGTCACCGTCACGTATGTCCTGGAAAGGCCCCTGGGACTTTTTGAACCGCATCTTCCTACTACTCTGTTTCCTGGAGTAGGATAGAATAGAAAAATGAATGCCCACTGCAGACAAGGTCTTCCTATCGTTTTCACACCTGGCTAGCGTGTCCTTTACCTTGGGGCTGAACAAAGACGATTCGTCAAAAGGAGCATTGACGAAGGAAGACCTGAAGGGCTCCATGAATTCACACAAGCACATCCAGGCATGGTGCCTTATGGCAATGCCAGAACCCGCTGCTCTGGTCATGCCTTCAGCTACACGTTCAATAAGCTGCATGGACGAGTTGGATATAGACGCCTTTGTCCTGCACCCCATTAGCCACAGCTCCAGCGAGAGTCTTCGATAACTCCTTAATCAGATCACTCTGGAATTTAGTGAAATGTACCAAAAGTTCAAAGACCTAAGAGCGAAGGTCGATGAAGCGTAGACCCGCTTTCCAAATCTGTCCATCGTCCTAGACTCCCGTTAGGAGGGTGTACAGCAGGACTCTCATTGGCGAGTTCCTTCTTGGTGGCAGTCGCCACCACCATGGCATCTACTGCTAAACCCTTGGCCAAATATTGGTGGTCTTCCGGCGAAGAAAGAATTCTGCCCAGCCTCTAGGGAATAGGCTCTATGGAATCAGAGGCCTTTCAAGCCCACTGTGTGATCAGCCTAAGATCCTCAGTGGGCAGGGACACCCAGGAAGTAGATGGTTGAGTACCGAATGCTTGCACGTACACAGATTCCTCTGAGGTCAGGATTTGGGGCTTCCAGGTAACCCTCTGCTTGAGGATCTCCAGAATGTCTCCAAAGGAGACATCCGGAGGGGGTGGGGGGTTCTTCCCATTCATCAAAATCTCTATCTTTGGTGACAGATTCTTAAGTGGATTCTAGGTGCTTCCGCTTGCAGGTTTTCTAACGGGGGCGTTCCTCAGTGGCGATCTCTGAGGAAAACTCCAAAGAAGAGGGGGCCCTGGTGCAGGGGTAACTTGAAGGTTCTGTGCTTGCTGTCCTGTCATGGAGACTGCAGTCAGCTCTGGACCAGAGGATATGGTAATATGACACTCCAATGCAGGCGGAACCAGCTGAGAGCCAACAGAGGCTAAAAGCTCTCTCCATAACCTGGAAGGCAGGACCCCTTTAAGAGGAGTGGAAGCCCGGAACAGAGAAATACCACCTTGGAACCAAGGTCACACCCCCTCTCAGAGTCCGCCCTCTGAGGCAGGAGCCAGAGAAGGAGCCACAACAGACACAGCTCCAAGATCCAAGCTGGTTCCGCAAAAAAACAGGGGCCAATCCAAGACCCTTGGAACCCACAGCCCAGTCTCGGCCCCGAGAATCTCTGTTCCAAAGAGGAAACCAAAGAAGTCAGAGCCACCTTCAGTACACAGAAAGGGATGCCTAAGAGCACCGAAGCAGTTGGCACTGGGGGAATCAAAGTGCAGGACTCCGAAGCTCTGGTAGAAGTCAGAAAAAGACAGTGTACGAGTCCTAGGAGAGAATATCCCGGCTCCAGAAGGGACAGGGGCTAGAGGAACAGCAAGAATAGTTCTGGCCACCAACAGCTGACCCACCAATCTCACATCTACCTCAGTGAGACTCCTGGAAAAATCGAATTGAAAAAGCTGAGGGGGACTCGGGTCGTTTCGGGAAGGGACTGGGCAACTGTCCCGCAAAAGGGTCTACAGAAGCTGAGTACCTCATCCTGGGCAGAACTTGTTCCGTTATCGGCACAGAGGAGATGGATAAAGCCTGCTGAGGCACTGTAGGAAAAGTCAGCACCAAACCAAAGACGCCGGTGCCGATGTTGGTGTCAAAGGCACTGTAGTAGAAGCAGTTAGTGCCAAGAAGTCTTAACCTTGGAGTTTCAGTACATCAGCTTTCAGTTCCGAGGATGAAGTGGAATCAGAGTCTTATGTTTAGGGGCCGCCGGTGCCATGGAAGACGCAGGCACAGAGTGGCTCTTCTTTTTGGAAATGTCAGATTTGGAAATATCAGCCTTGGACAAGGCCTCGCTGAGAGGAGCCTTTAATAAGCCCTTTAAAATGAGCTTATTTCGACGTTCAACTAGGGCTCAGTGACTAAAGCCCATGCAGATATCACAATCTAAATCTAGGTGAGGAGCTCCTAGACAGTAAACACATGAAAGATGCCCGTCAAAACTAGACATCTTTCTCTCACAGTCTTGGCACTGTTTAAACCCAGAAGTGCCCTTCTGTTTTTCCACCATTTTCTGAGAATGAGCACTGATAATGCACACACTCGCACACATACACACACTAAACAGGAAGAAAAGAGGAGAAGAAAACTACAAACTATGGTAGGTGAGAATACCACATGGTAATCAAAGAGAAAGGGAAATAAGGTACCAACGATGGTACAAAGAAATACCTCAAGAGATAAGAAAGGCAGAGTGTTAAGAATAGTAAAGGGTAACGGGTAGTATACAGACAATCACTCGATAGGCAAAGTTCTAAGGAAAGAAGAAAATATCTATACATCTCTATACATTTATAGAAAAATACGAAATTTAAGGACTTAGCTGAAAGCAACAGCTGACGCTTCTTGCTGTCAGAGCGGCAAATAAGATCTGAGGTAATGGAGAGAGGGGCATTGTGGGTAGAGTCTTAGCTCAAGAGCTTTTTAGCTGGCGTGAGCTGTGTAATGGCTGAGCCGTTTCTGAGGATTGGAACAGAGCCTCATTCGTCAAGAATGAATGAAGATTAACATCAGATCCTCAGTTTCTATTTCTTTACTTCTCCGTTACTAATCTTTTCTACTTTTCCTCTGTTTTCTTATTTTTTTGTATTGTAAAATGTTTCATATCCAGATGCCTTTGCTTGTATTTCTCTTCAAATATCTTTGCTGCTGCTCTTTTTTACTGATTAGTTTTGCTTTCAACTTTGCATAAATATTGCACCATGTTAAATCTCTCGCTTTCCCATGTACACATTTTTTCTTCAGATGTCGCCCGCTCCTCCTGCTTCTCCTTACCTGGGGGACTCGCTGTTCCATCATGTTGCAATATAACTTGTGTTAGACATCCTACACTAAATTCATCACTTCACAGGTATTCCATAACTTCAGCTTCTATTTTGTTTTTTTAACTTCCGCTTTATTGATCTGCATTCCCTCTTTGTCATCTTATTTTTTGTATTGTGAAATTTCCCATATCTGGATGCCTTTGCCTGTATTTCTCTCTGAATACCTTTAGGACTGCTTTTTTTGTATTGACTAATTTGGCTTTCTCCTTTGCATAAATACTGCACCAGGTCAGTTCTTTCTTTCTTTCTTTCCCACGTCCATATTTCATTTTTTATACCTTCCAAAAATCTCTAGATTTTGTTCTTTATATTTTCACATCTCAGTCACTTCTTTTTCCAAACATCCCAAGGTTTCTTGGGTCTATATAATGTTTTTCATAAATATGTTGCATTAATGAACACAAATTTGCATTTGAAGCTAATTTGCTTCGGAAGCTTTTGACAGTTTTCTTGTGCAAGTATTTTTCTTTCTTCTAATTTCTCTAAATCTTTTTATATATTTTCTGTCTTGAAATTCTGGGCTTCTTGCATAATAGTAACAATACAGAATTTCTCTCTTATCCTCAATAGTGCACTCTATCAACTTAATGGCTCTTTTTTGGCCAATTAGTTTTTCTGATTTTTGTAGACTACTACTTCCTTCTGCAACGGGGCCATCCGCCCTCCCCCCCGAGCCTGGCCTAGCCATATTGAAGGAATGTTTCCTTGTCTTGAGTTTTCAACACTGTCCTGGCACATATGCGCTATCAGGACTGAGGAACTTTTTTATCCTGGGTCTTATGCACCCAGCTATCTTTATTTTTTAAATTTACTTCTGTCCATAATATATGCTATATTAAATGGTATATTAAATACTAAAATACAGTCTCTATATCAGCTTCATCTTGGTGAGATTTTGTAAAAAAAAAAAAAAAAAAAAAAAAAAAAAAGTGTCCACCGCGTCAAGGTACTCACCAAGACTTAAGGATTTATTCATCTCCAGCAATACTACTCTCCTTTGCTTGTGGATTTATCATCTCTTCATTTGGATACTTCTGTGTGAAGGTCTTTATGCAGAGTAACCTAAAAGCTTTAAGAAGAGTCCGTCTATTAATAATCACATCCAGGGTCTATTGGTACTAGTGTTGCCTCAGCCCATGACAAACTTAGAAAGTCCATCCCCAAAATTCCTGGACTGTAGCGGAGTCTGAGACAGTTTCCCCAGTGGGTACCCTCCAACAAAGTTTAGCCAGCTAAACTGAGAGAGTCAATACTACATGAAACTTATGAGGCTGCCCTCTTAACTTTGCAAGGTGGCTTTTTCCTATGGGATGGTACAGAAAATGCACAGGCCAGGGCTGAATCTGCACAGGGGTAAGGGCCTGTTTCCTTTTTCAGAGAACCTCAACCAGGATGTCTTCCCCAAAAGACTCTCACCCTGGAAAGGGTCATCCAGGATGGCCTGTCAACTCATCTTTTAAAGAGGACAGCTTGTGCCAAGGAATCCTTTGCAAGCCTGCAATTCAGCATGCTGCAGTATACATAGCATCACTGCAGTCTAAAATGCAGAGGGACAAATAGGCGGCAACATCAAAGTCACAATAACAGTCTTAATCAACTCCTACTTCACTCCCTCAACAAGAAGACAGAGAGATGAAAGGCTCTTCCATACCTAATCCACTAAGAAGAACTGGAATCTGGACTGGTAAGGCCAACAGCTCAGGTACCCAAGTTCCTAAAAAAAAAACACATATATATTTTCTACCATGTTCAATGTCTTAAGCACCTTATTATTTCTGGGATCTAGGCTGGACCACAGATAATGCAAGAGATGATTCTAAGACACAGACTTTCTCTCCACTCAGCTTTGGCATTGCAGAAGATATTCCACAATTAGGAGTTTTGAGAGAGGGGTGTACGGTAAGCTTTAGGGCTGCAAATAAATAGCATCTGAATAGAGCTCAGTAAGAGTAATAACCAAGAGCTCTCCTCTCCCCCTTCCAAAAACAATCATTCAAACATTTCTGATGAGAAGGTAAAGGGGACAAAATGGCAATCAAAAAAAAGATTTCATGCGCCCAAGGGTCTCTCCAAATTGTAGGTGAGTGGCAGGGATACTGCAGAGAAGATAGATCTAATTGTCCTTATACTTTTCAGAGATAACAGCCTTTAGGTCTTCTGACTGAAGCAGTGGACCTGGAAGAATCTCAGACTAAACTCCTGAACTGTCAGATACACACTTGGCCAGAACATGAAGAGTTAGGAGTACAACACCCAAGTGCTAGAGGTGATATAACACAGAGAGCGAGAGAAAGCACTCTCTCTTGGGAATGCATCTGTGAAAGGACAGGTAGTCTTTTTCCTAAAGGTGTGCTCCTCAACCACAATGTGGGTCTTACAACACCTCAAATAAATACCTATGTTACAAGGAGTAATGTAGGAGGCCACTGTTGACCCTGTTCCTTTTGGCAACTATTCTGTAATGGAACCTAAAGGATGACTCAAAAGACGTTCTCTGCCACAAGTGAAATCGGCAAACACCATCTAAAACACTCAAGTGAATGGTCCCTGAGTGCAGGCCTGTGTTGCAGGCAAACTCGGGCTGCAGGAACATAGGAAGGCTGTTGTGAAAGTCCAATAATGCATTACCCTAAGGTAGGTGCTAGGGGTGCACCTCTGCTGAGCTCATCTGCCAAAGAAGAGTAAAAAAACATTCAAGGTCAAGGAGATGGTGATACAAAACATTATCTTGGGGATGGAAGTAACTTCTAGGAGAATAAGACTGATATCAGTGTATATATCTATCTCAACTGTCCCAGTATCAGCTTGGGATCATGTTAAAGACCCTGTTGTCAAAGATGGACGGGCTGCTACGTTTTTTAGCACTCCCAGAGCTTCACTGGTGAGCATAACCCAGAGACAGACACAATGCAAGTGTGAATTCTGGTTCATTACCTGATAGCTGCACAAATTTTAACATCTTTATTAAACATGACATTAAAAAGTGACACGTACTATAACAGAAAATAGACCATACCAACATTTTATTTTCATGCAGTATACATTATAGGAATATTTTTCACTCCATTACATGGATTTTTAATTTCCTGCCCTCCTTTAAATTTTGCACCTTTTCCTGAACACTGTTCTGCTTTAGCTGTTCTCACAAATTCCATTAATTTGCATGTAATTTGCTCATTCCCTTTTCTAAAGATTAGCACTGCTTGTTCCTTTATTTCCTTTACAATATCCATTACGTCAGTTACAGCTGATTTACATTTTGAATTCCATTTTCGGGTAGCCAATAACATTTAGTAAGGTCTTACCATGTCTGGGCAATTCAAATCCCATATCCCAGCTAAAAATAATAATTTTCTTAGTCACAACCATTTTCTCTAACATTTCTGACAAATTACTGTGTGGAAATTTCAAAATTTGTCAACTTGGTGCATTCACAAAAAACGTGTTTCCAATTAGCCCTCTGTTTCCCATCACACCTCCATCACTTGCTGCCTGCCTGAGGAAAACTTCTCTGAAGTCAGAATGGGGTAAAAAAATAACTATCCAAACACTTCCAAGCAAAAATCCTAAATCTTGTGGAATGTTTTTTTCATATCTGTCAGTCAGACAGATGTCCTCCCATTGTTCTTTTGTATAATGCCTTTCCATTCTCTCTTCCCAATCTTTTCTAATTTTCACTAACTGATGCAATTTTGTACATGTCCTATTAATGCTCCCTTTTTTTTTCCAAATATAATTTTTATTAGAATTTTTCCATATTTCTTTAACTACAATGAAATATTACAACACAAGTTGAAGGTATACATATCAAATGATTACATACAATTGTAAATACATACTGCATAGGGAATAGCATGACAAAAGGGATAAATGTATTTGATATTTTACATAAGATTTGAGCATGCCTAACAAAGCTAAATATGTATTATATTGCATACACCTTGTCTAACATCATCATCTTTCGGCTGTTCCCGTTAGGGGTCGCCAAAGCGGATCATCTCTTTCCATTTCTTCCAATCCTCTGCATCTTGCTCTGTCACACCAACCGCCTGCATGTCCTCTCTCACCACGTCCATAAACCTTATCTTAGGCCTTCCTCTTTTCCTCTTACCTGGCAGCTCCATCCTTTGCATCTTTTTCCCCAATATACCCATCATCCCTCCTCAGCACATGTCCAAACCAACACAATCTCGTCTCTCTTGCTTTGTCTCCAAACTGTCCAACATGAGCTGACCCTCTAATATACTGATACCTAATCCTATCCATCCTAGTCACACTGAGTGCAAATCTTAACATCTTTAACTCTGCCACATCCAGCTCTGACTTGTGCCTTTTTGTCAATGCCACCATCTCCAATCCATGTAACATAGCTGGTTTCACTACCCTCTTCTAGACCTTCCATTTCACTCTTACTGGTACCAGTCTGTCACAAATCACTCCTGACACTTCTCCACCCATTCCACCCTGCCTGTACTCTCTTCTTCACCTCTCTTCCAAATTCACCATTACTCTGAACTGTTGATCCCAAGTACTTAAACTCGTCCACCTTTACCAACTCTACTCCCTGCATCTTCACCATTCCTCTACCCTCCCTCTCATTTCCACACATATATTCTGTCTTAGCCCTGCTGACCTTCATTCCTCTGCTCTCTAGAGCATATCTCCACCTCTCCAGGGTCTCCTCTACCTGATTCCTACTCTCACTACAGATCACAATGTCACCTGCAAACATCATAGTCCACGGGGCCTCCTGTCTGATCTCATCTGTCAACCTGTCCATCACCACTGCAAATAAGAAAGGACTCAGAGCTGATCCTTGATGTAATCCCACCTCCACCTTAAACGGATCTGTCACTCCCACTGCAGTCCTCACCACTATCACACTACCTTCGTACATATCCTGTAACACTCTTACATACTTCTCTGCCACTCCTGACTTCCTCATATAATACCACAAAACTCTTCTCTAGGCACCCTGCTTATGCTTTCTCCAAGTCTACAAAGACACAATGCAACTCCTTCTGACCTTCTCTGTATTTCTCCAATAACACACTCAGAGCAAACATTGCATCTGTAGTGCTCTTTCCTGGCATGAAACCATACTGCTGATCACTAATCATCAACTCCCTCCCTTCTTAACCTAGCTTCTACTACTCTTTCCCATAACTTCAAGCTGTGACTGATCAGTTTTATCCCTCTGTAGTTACTGCAGCTCTGCACATCACCCTTATTCTTAAAGATAGGTACCAAAACAATTTCCCCACTCCTCAGGCATCCTCTGACTTTCCAAAATTTCATTAAACAATTTAGTTAAAAATTCCACTGCCATTTCTCCTAAGCACCTCCATGCTTCCATTGGTATGTCATCTGGGCCAACAGCCTTTCCATTCTTCATCGTCTTCATAGCTGTCCTTACTTCCTCCTTGCTAATCTGTTTCACTTCCTGATTCACTATCCCCACATCATCCAACCTTCTCTCTCTCTCTCTCATTCTCTTCATTCATCAGCCTCTCAAAATACTCTTTCCATCTACTCAACACACTCTCCTCTCTTGTGAGTACCTCTTTCCCTCACTATCCTTTATCACCCTTACTTGCTGCACATCTTTACCAGCTCTGTCCCTCTGTCTAGCCAATCGGTACAGGTCCTTTTCTCCCTCTTTAGTATCCAATCTCTCATACAACTCTCCATACGCCTTATCCTTAGCTTTCGCCACCTCTCTCTTTGCCATGCGCCTCATCTCCTTATACTCATGTCTACTTTCTTCATCTCTTTGACAATCCCACTTCTTCTTCGCCAGCCTCTTCCTCTGTATACTCTCCTGTACTTCCTCATTCCACCACCAGGTCTCCTTGTCCTCCTTCCTCTGTCCAGATGTCACACCAAGCACCTTTCTAGCAGTCTCCCTTACTAGTTCTGCTGTAGTTACCCAGCTATTCGGTAACTCCCCACTGCCTCCCAGTGCCTGTCTTAACTCTTCCATAAACTCCACTTCACAATCACCCTCTTTTAACTTCCACCATTTAATCCTTGGCACTGCTTTCACACTCCTCCTCCTCTTCTTGATCACCAACGTCATCCTACAGACCACCATTCTATGCTGCTTAACTACACTTTCCCCTGCCACCACTTTACAGTCTCCATTCTCCTTCAGACTGGCTCTCCTACATAGGATATAATCCACCTGTGTGCATCTTCCTCCACTCTTGTAAGTCACCCTATGCTCCTCCCTCTTCTTAAAATACATATTCACCACAGCCATGTCCATCCTTTTCGCAAAATCCACAATCACCTGACCTTCTGCATTCCTCTCCTTAATACCATACCTACCCATCACTTCCTCATCCCCTCTGTTCACTTCACCAACATGCCGATTAAAGTCCGCTCCAATCACTAGTCTCTCACCCTTGGGTACACTCACCACAACTTCATCCAACTCACTCCAAAATTTCTCTTTCTCATCCATCGCATACCCAACTTGTGGAGCATATGCACTAACAACATTCATCATTACACCATCAGTTTCAAGCTTCATAAACATCACTCTGTCAGACACTCTCTTCACGTCTAAAACACTCTTAGCATATTGTTCCTTTAGTATAACCTCTACCCCATTTCTCCTGCCATCCACACCATGATAGAACAATTTGAACCCGGTTCCTAAACACCTGGCCTTACCTTCCCTTCCATCTGGTCCTCTTGCACGCACAATATATCAACCTTCCTTCTCTCCATCATATCAGCTAGCTCTCTTCCTATACCAGTCATACTGCCAACATTCAAAGTTCCTACCTTCACTGCTACACTCCTAACCTTCCTCCTCTCTTCCTGCCTTCGGGCATGCCTTCGCCCTCCTCTTCTCCTTCGGCCAACAGTAGCCCAATTTCTGCCAGCACCCTGTTGGCTAACAGTACTGGTGGTGGTCATTGTTAACCCGGGCCTCGACCGATCCTGTATGTAATTATGAAAAGTTTTTGGCAGAGGCTTTACGCCGGATACCCTTCCTAACGCAACCCTAACAACTGGTCATTAAATTTGATAGTATAACGTTGAACATTGTTATTTTCTCAGGAAAAGAAATAAAACCATGTATTTGAGCCTAACGGTCAATTATTTACAATATTTACACTGGGTTGTCACTTATTTCAAGTACTCGTAGGAAGTTCAAAAGTTGGCAATTTTTCATGCAGTAGTGGTATATACATATGCCAATGAACCGGAAAGCACTTGGTAACCAAAGCGTATAGCACAATCATCATGTAGTAAGAGTTGAATGTAGGTTTCATGCTAAATTAATGAAGAAAGTTATTACTTAATGGGGAAATTAAGAAAGAAAAAAAAGGTGCTCTAACTAACAGTGTCAATCTAGCTAAGGACCTCTACAAGTCTTTTTCAGTATTTCTGGAAATATGTTAATTTCTTATGACTTACTGTTCTTATTTTCTTTGCTAAAACATATTTGATAGCTAAAGATTTAAACTCTGCCCAAGACGTTTTGGATCTATCTAACCAGTTTAGGGCTACATACGATTTCATTGTTGCACACAATGTTACAATAATGTGTTTAGACTCAAATGTATAAGAGTAGGGAAAAATGTTTAAAATTGCCATTTCCCATGAGAGGGTGGAGTTCATATATCCTGATTTCTTCAATTTTGCCCTTAAAGAGCACCATAATTTGTAGATGTTTTTACAAGACCAAAATATGTGGAGAGTGTCTGCTACTGAATTTGAACATGTAGGGCAGAAAGGTGATATATTGGGATTTATTTTGCTCAGAAAAAATGGTGTGTTGTAAGCATTGTTATTAATCATAATTTCAGTGTAACTTAATTTTTTTAAAGGGAGTTAATTTTGTAGTTATATCAATTGCCACTAATTTTTGTTCATTGGTTAATTTTATTATTTTGACTCATCCAGTAACTGGAATATAGAATATCATTGTGGTATTTAATTTGAGTGATTAGTCTACAAGTGTTAGATAGCATTTTAGATTTCAATATAAGAAGGGATGTGATTTATTGAAACAGTTGGAGGTCTTGCGGAACTACATTAATTTTTGCTGTCATCAGAGTTAAAAGGTATAAAATTTGTTTGATAATTATGCAGTATTTTTTATTTGCTGCTAGAGAGTCTATGGCAGAAATCAGTGGTAAATCCTTGATTTGATAGAAATCCCAGACTGTACATTCCTTTATGATAGGATAATTATCTAAATGTAGCATATTATTGTTGAGTCTGATATTAGGGTTCAGGTGTATTGGTTGAACCATAGTTAATACGTTCTTTAGATTTAAGGAAGTTAAAAGTTTTTGAAAACATGCTGTATTGTTCATTAAGGTTGGATGAATTTTTAGGTCTTTCAGATTTTTGCCGTTAAGGAAAAGTATAGCCTTTGGATTTACATTTGAGGATTTGAGATGTTGGTAATACATTTTTATCCAAAGAGAGTGCCATGATGAATCAGAGATTTCATACTTACAAACAGCAAAAAGGAGACAAGTATAAAAAACAGTACTTCACCAAAAAAATATATATACTTGTGGAGGAAATAAGGCAACCTCTATTCTTCTTATTTAAAAATACTTTAATAATCCATCACAGGGGAATAGAACGCCATCCAGGAGCTCACAACCACAGCAAAGACAGCAACAAAAAGAGCATAAACGCCAATAGAGTCCACTGCGTTTTCGTTTTAGAAACTTCTTCCGATGAAACAGAATACATACTGAAGTTTCATGATGCTCTTAAATACTCTCTACATTAAAATTCAGCACATAATTCAATAATTAATTGACCAATTAACCAATTAAAAATGTCAATACCATATATGGATTTCCTGTATAAGGCTTAATTCACTCCTTCCTTTTAATAAAAACTTCCATAAATAGAAACTTAGAATGTTTAAAAATTTCATACTTAACTAGTCTTATAATACGACTGGCGTTAATAATAAGATAGTTATGTCTGAAAATCAGGAAGATTCAGACCACCTTTCTCTTTAGGTAAGGCTAATTTTGTGCAACTAATCCTAGTATTCTTAGGGTACCAGATGAATTTGCCTAATGTTGTTGTCATTTTACAAAATAAACCATTTGGAATGCTCTGGTTGATGGCAATAAAATGATAAAGTATTTTAGGGAGGATATTCATTTTTATGATTGCTGTCTTTGAGAGAAGAGAGAGGCTTAAGTTTTCCCATCTATCCAGATCTTCAGTAACCTTTGACCAAACTTTATTAAGATTTTTCTTTATTATTTCTTTATGAGGGTGAGTATAAGTAACACCCAGGTATTTGCGTGAATAATCTACTCTAATTTTTGTTTCTGGGAAGAATTCTTTGTGGCTTTTGAGGTTTAACAGCAATATTTTTGATTTGTTTCGGTTTATGGCAAAGTCTGAGATTTCAGAAAACTTGTCAATAGAACTTAAGATCTTTTCTAAATCTGTGGAGGGAAATTCAAAGTAAATGTTAAGATATTCTGCAAACGCAGTGTATTTAACTTGGATTTTGGAAATGTAGATAGTGTGACTGAATGTTTTCTGGATTAATTTCAAAAGGAGGGCCTCTAAATAGAGGTTACAAAGATGAGGAGAAAGTGGACATTCCTGTCTTGTTCCATTGACTACTGGGATGGGATTTGATTTCATTTCATTCATGTATAGTGTAGTAGTAGCTTTATCATATAGCATCCTGACCATATCTGTAAATTCTTCAGGGAGGGCAAATGATTTCAAAACCTTATAGAGGAAGTTTACGTTTACTCTATCGAAGGCCTTTTGTGCATCCACAGAAAGCGCATATTTGGGAGATTTATCCTTTACTGTCATGTTTATTATTGCTTCTGCTGTTAATGTGTTGTCCCAAACTTGTCTATTACTCATGAATCCTAACTGCTCATGCGATACTATATAAGGGAGTATTTTATTTAGTATGTGCGCCAGTACTGTTGATAGAATTTTTATATCCAAGTTAATTAGAGTGATTGAGTGGTAGTCATTAGGGTTATGGTCATATACATTGGGTTTAAGGTTTAAGAATTGTCTTAGAATTGTTTATATATAAGTCAGTGAAGCCAAATTTTATTATATAATTATAAACCTTAAGTAAAAGTGGAGCTAATTGTTTCTTGAAGAATTTATAGAATTCAGCTGAGTATCCATCAGGTCCTGGGGATTTCCCCGGTTTTAGTTTGTTGATGGCTAGAAGTATTTCTTCAATAGTTATTGTTGCCTTGAGAAGATTTATCTGAGTTTCATTTACTAGTGGGAATTGTAATTCATTAAGGAAATTATCAGATACTGTCTCATTGGTGAGGTTTTGAGGGCCATAGACTTCTTTGTAAATTTCTTCAAAAACTTGAAGGATTTCCTTATTCGATATGAAGGTCTTATTGTTGGGGGGAAGGTTTAATGTTGATTATTCTGACAAGAATTTTAGAAGGGGCTTGGGCCCATTCAGCATATCTGCTTATGAGCCTGAGTTCATTGAGGGAGGATTGGTTTATTTGGATTTCTTGAAGTTGTTTTTGCAGTGAAAGCATCTGCTTTTCTAATTCTGTAGTATGTTTTGTTTGCAGTTCTATCTCTGTGCTTTTTAATTTGAGTTCTAAAGTGGCAAGTTGGGATTTAGCTTGTTTCTTGAGAAGAGACGCTTTTTGTATTATCATTCCCCCTAATTATTACCTTAGCCGTGGCCCATTATATATCATAGGGAATGCTTGATTTTTCTAAGTGGTTGCTAGTTTAGTCAAAAAGTTCCTGAATTTCTTGGAATAGTTCCCTGTTTTTAAGAAGGTTTGGATTTAAGATCCAATTTGATGCAAATTGGTCAGTTATGTTTGACTTGGTTTCTTTCATTTTCAGATTAGTTTTGGTGTGGTTAGAAAACATTCTAGTATCATTATAGTAATCTATTGCATATTTTGAGAAACTTGTTGAAATTAAGAAAAAAGTTTATCCTAGACCATGATTTGTGAGATGCTGAGAAAAATGTAAACATACTGATTCCAGGATTATTTCTATACATTTCAAAGGGATTATATATACTAAAATCATCCATTAATTCAGTTATGAGCTTTGTTAGGTCAGGGGATTGTTTGTTTTCCTTGTTTGTTCTATCAAGTTCAGGCCTGGTAGTCATATTCCAATCTCCGCCTAATACATAGAGGTGATTTGGGTGTTTTTCTAAGATTGTATAAATTTCATATATGAAAGCAACTTGTGACATACATGGACCGTAAACATTTAGTATTAAATGTTTTTACTAATGAATGGGAGGGAGCATATTAGGCAACACTACCTACCATTAGGATCGAAGTCACTTTACATAATGGTACCTTTGAAAGATTTTTTGACAATTATTGCTACCCCTTTAGAGACGGTGTCAATTCCTGCAGCTATTATTAGTTTTATCCATTTCTTTTTTATACCCTTCTCCCATTGAACTTTAGTCATATGGATCTCTTGGATTAGTGTTACCTCAGCAATTCATTTACAAATTAAATGTAAAATTAGATTCTTTTTTTTTTTTTTTTACTATTTTGCAAGCCTTTAACATTCCAGGATTCCAGTGATACCATTACATCATTACTCTAGTCTTTGACTAGTTGTTGACATATTGAATAAGGTGAAGATCAGACATTTTAGAAGATTGTACATGACGTTTATGGCAATATGATGTGTAAGTTCTTAAAGAATATTACATGTAGTAATAAGGCGAATATGTGGCAGCCCACCCCCTTCTGACCACCCCCCATGCATGCACACGACCTACTGCTATCTGAAAGAGGTGTTATAACCATATTTACAAAACTATTATACAAAATTCTACTGGTATTCTAAGATCCATCAGACACTTAGCACAGTAGTTAGACTTCATAACCTGCATTACTTTTGAGGATGAAACTTAAATTATAACTTTCCTTGATGATTAGAAAACATGATTTTTAGTTATAGTCACATAATGCTAGTTGGCGTTCCAACTTATATTCTCTAAGAGAAAAAATATTAGTTCTTTTAGCTTAGCTGAGATTTGTAGTTATATAAACTTTCCTTCATCTGTGGGATGAATGGTAGACTGTTTAAATTTCCCCAGTTAGTATGAATCTGAGAGGGCTAATGGGTTATAGTACATTCCTTCACTTATACTAAAATTATTAAAAATTTTAGAAATCTTACATCTCCATGAATACCTTGTATATGGAAGGGGAAGCATATAATCATGTAAGCCAGGAGCGTAACAAAATAGGTATAAAACATGTGAATGATTACATAATAACCAGTTATCCATAAAAATGGACTAGACACTCAAGATGTTTAAAGCAACTGCACATCACATCTGCATATCACTTTTAACAAGCTGTACATCAAATCAATATACACAAACCTTTTAAAGTGAGGAAATATCATATCAAATTAATATGCTATACTGTATAAATATCACTACCATCCAATAGTTTAACTTTCTGGCTATCTTGTTAGAGAGTTTAAGGTTTTGTTTAATAAAATTTTACAGTTTAAAACCTTTGTCATAAAGCTTTTTACAACCATTTTACTAAGTCGAGGTTCCATAATGAAAATCTTATCACACTGAAGCAAACACATTTGGCTGAACAGAGTAGTAGAGAATATCCTTCTATATAAACAAATGCGGTTGCACATAAAGCTAATATTTTCCATATTTTGGATTGTATAAATGTATCTAAAGCTGGTAATATTGAGTTTTGCAGTCATTACATAACTTTCTTGCATAATAGTCATAGATTATACTTCAATGCGACACCTTTTACATTGTAGTGACTTGCTGAAATACAGTTTAGGTGTGTATACCCTTGGAACCAAGTTTGGAGCAAGGTATTAACCATTTTTAATTGGTAGTGACAATTATGGCTATATGCAAGAGAAGCATAAGTGCGTTAGCAAAGTTCACTAGGTTTTTGAAGTTACTTTCAAAACAATTTCAATATTAACACTAGCTAGACTGCAAGAAAAAAGTGAAGAGCAGTACAGACTTGGAAACTTAATATATACTACTAAAAAATAATATTTTCCAACATACTCTATTAAAATGTAGTACAGATTGGTAGAGAATATATGTGGAGCATTATTCCCACAGACTCCTAAAGTATCAAGTTCACTGGAGCGGAGGTATTTTTACCCAAACACCTGCACACGGGAAAGCCTTCCTGGCGATGTGGGGCATGAATTCATATGTAAGATTATGGGGAAATGCCAGCCCTAACCTTCATGTAACCTCCCTATTGATGTTCAGCTGTTTTCGCATTGCAAGATTAATTTAATATTTGATTTTAAGTATTTTAATAATTTTGAATATATATGGAGGAAGCTATTAGTAATAAAATATATGTTATATGATAATTTATTATATAAAATATATTAATTGTGACATTTTATTATTTAATATTTAATATTTAATAATTTATAAATGTTAAGGGTTGGAGAGGTTGTGATTTCATGATTTATATAAAATGAATGATTTAAATAATTAGTTTTTTTTAAATTTTATATAATATAATGCATTAGTATTGCCTTTATTAGCATTTTATTATTGTTGTTTATGCATTCCTTGAATTGTATTTAAAAATTCTATTTACCATTTTTTGGCTACTGAGCATGCTCATTTTGAATTGAATTTTGGCGCAATTTTCTGTGAAGATTATAAAAGGAAGTGATGTAATGGATGCTTGTCTGAAGAAGTTTAAAATATTTAAACGAAAGCGCTCGCACTGAATTATATTCTTGTTCTTAGGTGTTTCTATTTGGCGTTTTAAGTTTGTTCGAAGTACGTTTTAGCTGTACAAGTTTTGTTCATTATTAAATGATATTTATCGTCTAGCTGGTGGCTTTTCATCTACATTTGTTTAATAGTTTGGTCGTTGCTTATCATGTCTACAGTTTGCTTAGACGAAGCAGCTGTGCAGCTAGATGACTCCATTGAAGGCACCGAAGGGTCGACTGGGAATTTAACAGCTTTGATTTAGAAATTAACGCAGCGCGTGGATATTTTGTATGAGAAACTAAATAAAAATGACGATGGTCGTATGGATAGGCGTGGAAAAGAAGCCACAATGCAACCTTCACAGACTAGGTTTGATTTTAACATCACCCCAGTTTGCTTTAATAACCAGATGAGCAGGAAAGAAGCCACAGGTTTGGATAATGGTGAAAAAGAGAAAGATGTTTCTGTTAATCAAGGAATGCAGTTGAGTAACTTTGGGCAAAGTAGTGAATTTTGTGTGCAAAAATCGTTTACGCACAGAGATGAACACAGAAAATCAGTTCCAATGCTAAATGAGTGGTTGGAATCATCATTTGTTTTTTCTGGACAACCTAAAGGAGGTAATAATGCTAATAATGATATTGATCATAAATTAAATGACTTTGATATTAAACTAATGAAATGCAGGAAATTGCAACTTGAAAGTGCATATCTGAAAGAGTGCATTAGACTTAATATTATCCCTAAAAGGTTGCACTTATGGCGGTACCCTATGGGATTGGTTCATAATTCACCTATGCATATAGAACTGTTGCAGTTATTTGATCGATGTGGCAAAGACCTTTTGAACATGCTGATTAAATATAACCAGATAGAAATCAATAATCTGATATCTGAACTTGACGAACTTGATAAAATAATTAGAGCAGATGTTTCCTTTGATACAGTTCAATATGACATAATTAGAATATATAATAGTATTGATCAAAACATTATTAAATTAAAGAATGCTAAAAGAGAAAAAATTGAAAGAGACATTATACAATATGCAAATGGGATAGCATATCCCAGACCTCCAGGTGGATTTAATAAGAAAGCCAAAACTTATTCCTTAAATCAAGCTTATAATCTGACCCTGCAAGAGAAGGCCAATATGAAGGAAATTTACATAATAATGTGGTATATGATGATGAATACCCTGAATTAAGACGCTCCGAAAGGCTTAAAAATAAAATTCCTTATGGTAATGAACAATCGGCGGGTTTTCAAGGTGCCAGGCCCAAAGACAAAAAATGGAGAACATAAGAATACATAATGGTTCGGATATTGATGAGAATGGACATGAAACGATGATGCAACAAATGTAATAAGAGCTTACATAAGTTACGATAAGTCATTGTGAACAAATCTGGTGGCTTTAAAGTATATCATTTTACTCAAACTGATTTTAATCAGGAAGTTGCGAATTTATTTTCAAAAGGATTTTCATTTGTTCCTTCTAATACATTTGATGTTACTTCAACTATTATTGATATGAAATTGTTTTTAAGAAAGATTAACTTTTCATTTATGTTTCAGGATTCAATGTATAATGCATCACATAAATTTAATATATCAAGTATATATAATCCCCTCTTGCACCCTAAACTTTTAATGTACGAAAAGATGTGTGAAAGTCAGTTAAGGAATTTAGATAGAATTAATAAAAAAACAGATTATTCCTCAAATTTAAGTAAAGATGAATTGGAAATTTTAAAATGTTTACAGAAAGGGAATATAAGAGTTATGAAACCAGATAAAGGGGGAGGGGCAGTGATCATGGAGGTAGACTTTTATAATAATAAAATGGAGTTGATCCTAAATACGGACACTTATGAAAAGGTATCCTTAAATGAGCTGAATAGTGCTTATAGAAAAATTTTTTTACAAATCAATGATATGTTTTTAGATAAATGAATAGATATTAATTTATTTAATTATCTTAATATTCTAACACCCAGGATTCCAGTGTTTTTCGGTAATCCGAAAATGCATAAAAATATAGAAGATCCCCCCCCCCATGCGGCCTCTGGTGGATGGGAGAGATTCTATTACGTCAGCATGTGCTAATTATGTCGATTATGAATTAAAAAAAGTTATGATGAAAGAAGAATATATTTGTAAGGATTCTTGGACATTCTTAGAGCACATGAATCAAATATTGTTTGATGCCAAAGATGTTTTGGTAACAATAGACGTATGCGATCTATATACAGTTATTCCCCATGATATTGGGCTTCAATGGATTAGTGAAGTTTTGTTTAAGTCTTCTGTTCATCAGGACTTAAATAACCTTATAATTGAATTAATTGAATTAGTATTACATAATTATTTAAAATTTAATAATCGGTATTATATCCAAAAGAAAGGGGTCGCCATGGGATCGTCATGTGGGGGAACTTATGCAAATTTAGTTATGATGGCCTGGGAACAGACATTTATATTTAATAGTAAATACAATAATTATATTAAATTGTATTATCGGTTTCAGGATGATATTTGTTTGGTCTGGAGTGAGAATATAGATATTTTAAATGAATTTTTAAATTATATCAATGAAACCACAAACTTTTTTAAATTTACATGGGATATTAATTTGGATAAAATTAATTATTTAGATATTAATTTGATGAAAGATTATGAAGCAAAAGAGTATATTTCCTTGATTTAAAGGAAAAAAACATATTCTAATGGCTTCCTTCATTATATTACTGCACACCCTGAGCACCAAAAAAGATCTGTAATTAAAGGTCAGTTAGTGAGAGCTGCGCGAATTATTACAAGATATTCAGATTTTTTAAATGAATGCGAATATTTAAGGAGAATGTTTATTAATAAGGAATATCCAGTGTGGTTAATAAACAAATTAATTTTAGAAGTTATTCAAAAAAGAGAAAATGGTCATTTTAAACCAATTTTGCAAGGTAAAAGTGAAGTTGGTACTGATGCTGCAAGTAATGTAGATTTAAGTAGGTTTGACGATAGACTACCATAAGTTTAGATACATCTAGTAAAAATAAGAATATTAGAATAGAAAAATTTTCAAAAGCTTTAGTTATCACTTTTTCACAAGATTATCAAATATTAAAAGAAGTTTTTTATAATAATTGGGAAATCGTATTTGGGGATACCCAATATGGAAATCATATAGGTCAGTCCCCAAAAATTGTTTCTAGGAAAGGGAAATGTTTTAAAGATTTATTAAAATCTAATAATAATATAGGAATGTCTAAAAAAGTGAAGAGTGGAAACTATAGATGTGGAGCATGTAAACGGTGCTTTAAAATTCAAGAAGGAGATAGCTTCACTATACGTGATAAGAAGTATTATATTAGAAAGAAGTTTAATTGTAAATCAAAAGCGGTTGTTTACCTTGCAAGTTGTCATTCTTGTTTCTCCTTTTACGTAGGAAAAACTGAAAGAATATTCACTCAGAGAATCTATGAGCATGAATATGCTATAACAAATAAAAAGTTAAATAACGCACTAGCAAAACATATAAATGAATGTAATAATCATATTTTAATTATATGGTCATAGATCAAGTGGAAATAGAAGAAAGAACCCAGTGGAATTTAATTTTAGAAGAAAGAGAACTTACCTGGCAAATTAAATTACAAGCTGATTGTATGCCAGGTTTAAATGAGAGAAGTTCTATAGGGCCAATTTTAAAATTAAAAGCATTGACTCGCAATAAAATTCAAGATTAATTTAATATTTGATTTTAAGTATTTTAATAATTTTGAATATATATGGAGGAAGCTATTAGTAATAAAATATATGTTATATGATAATTTATTATAGAAAATATATTAATTGTGACATTTTATTATTTAATATTTAATATTTAATAATTTATAAATGTTAAGGGTTGGAGAGGTTGTGATTTCATGATTTATATAAAATGAATGATTTAAATAATTAGTTTTTTTTTAAATTGTATATAATATAATGCATTCGTATTGTCTTTATTAGCATTTTATTATTGTTGTTTATGCATTCCTTGAATTGTATTTAAAAATTCTATTTCCCATTTTTTGTCTACTGAGCATGCTCAATTTGAATTGAATTTTGGCGCAATTTTCTGTGAAGATTATAAAAGGAAGTGATGTAATGGATGTTGTTTGTCTGTAGATGTTTAAAATATTAAAACGAAAGCGCTCACATTGAATTATATTCTTGTTCTTAGGTGTTTCTATTTGGCGTTTTAAGTTTGTTCAAAGTACGTTTTAGCTGTACAAGTTTTGTTCGTTATTAAATGATATTTATCGTCTAGCTGGAAGCTTTTCGTCTACATTTGTTTAATAGTTTGGTCGTTGCTTATCATATCAAATTAATATGCTATACTGTATAAATATCATTACCATCCAATAGTTTAACTTTCTGGCTATCTTATTAGAGAGTTTAAGGTTTTGTTTAAAATTTTACAGTTTAAAACCTTTGTCATAAAGCTTTTTACAACCATTTTACTAAGTCGAGGTTCCATAATGAAAATCTTATCATACTGAAGCAAACACATTTGGCTGAACAGAGTAGTAGAGAATATCCTTCTATATAAACAAATGCGGTTGCACATAAAGCTAATATTTTCCATATTTTGGATTGTATAAATGTATCTAAAGCTGGTAATATTGAGTTTTGCAGTCATTACATAACTTTCTTGCATAATAGTCATAGATTATACTCCAATGTGACACCTTTTACATTGTAGTGACATGCTGAAATACAGTTTAGGTGTGTATACACCCTTGGAACCAAGTTTGGAGCAAGGTATTAACCATTTTTAATTGGTAGTGACAATTATGGCTATATGCAAGAGAAGCATAAGTGCGTTAGCAAAGTTCACTAGGTTTTTAAAGTTACTTTAGAAACAATTTCAATATTAACACTAGCTAGACTGCAAGAAAAAAGTGAAGAGCAGTACAGACTTAGAAACTTAATATATACTACTAAAAAAAGAATATTTTCCAACATACTCTATTAAAATGTAGTACAGATTGGTAGAGAATGTATGTGGAGCATTATTCCCACAGACTCCTAAAGTATCAAGTTCACTGGAGCGGAGGCCTGCACACGGGAAAGCCTTCCTGGCGATGTTGGGCATGAATTCATATGTAAGATTATGGGGAAATGCCAGCCCTAACCTTCATGTAACCTCCCTATTGATGTTCAGCTGTTTTCGCATTGCAAGCTATTTGAGATCTGACTAGCAAGGTACACACGATATTTTGAACAGCACAGAGTAATAGTAAGCACAATAATTCACAATAGCATATTACAGCAGTTTAAGTCAGCTTAACATATGCTTATAATTGCAGTCATGAAACCAAACCCAACATCGAGGGTTATGGGTATTGTCAATCATAAGTCAAGAAAATACACAATTTGCGAAATAAAACTACTATATAAAGAAACCGAGGGATGCTGGTATTAAGAGAAGCCCTAATTTGTAATGTTCATCTACCATCAATATTCATATTTGTTGGTTAACATCTATTATAACTAGTGGCCTCTCTAGTATTATTTAGTAATGATTTTTGTTAGTTTTGCATTTAGATATTTGTAAACTTATAAGAAACTTCTATAGTGCCAGCTAATACTAACATTGCTAAATAAATGCGCAAGTCAATCACCTTGGGATAGCTGGAGGTTCAATTTTTGAAGGAAGAGATACTCCATGGAATTCCGCATTATCGAAAATGTTCTTTTTTCCCCCCGTTTCCTCTAAATCTTTATTTAAAGGCAGTCCCATTATGTTCATTATGGCTTATCCGACTATTTCTGAGTAGGTGTTGGCATTCAGACAGCTGCTAAAAGCTTGAAGCCATTTGATTGCGATACGATCTACGTAGAAGCATTGTGACGTTGGGGCTCTTGTTGCAACTTCAAACTTTGCCCTCAGTAAACTTGAAGTTCCCGATTTTCTCCTGGAATTCTCTTGCAATGTCAGGGGTTGATTGTTGGCTGTTGGTTGCGTTTCCGCGGCCTAGAAATGGAATTCTAAGATGGCAGATTTTATTCCATTCAGAAAATAAGGTGAGAAGCTGGATATGAATGAATTATAGAGCACCGATTTTACTACGAAAGAGGTTTGGGCTTTATATATAGAGAGTACATTAATTTTTTGTAACTTTGGTTGTTTATGTAAGATTGGATGGCAACTCTCTAAAAGCTTTAGTAAAAGCAGATTTGGCTTAGTGTATGTTTTTGACTGAGTAATTAGTGCTATTATGGTGAAAACAGAGTCTCCCCGGGTATTTCATTTGGAATTTAATATTTGTGTTTATAAGGTAGTTGCAAAAGGGAGAGAGGACTTTCCCTGACTGATTGGGAGGGGCAGATCCTGAGCAATTGTGATTTTATTTCCTTTCCTTTCCTTTCCAGTTGATGGATTTCTTCTTTTCTGCTTGTAGAATAATGGTTTGAGCGTGTGAGGCATTCAGGATTCTAGCGTACACTTGTCGAGCATCTATGGACTGGAGTCTTCCTTAACGCCCTGTGGATTCTCTCTATTGTTATTGTATGGGACAACTCCTTATTTTCCACTATCATATCAATAATTTCTTTTGCAATATTGGAGAGCTGTGTGTTTTCATATTTTTCTGGAATGCCTCTGATTTATATATTGTTGCATTGCGCTCCCGCTTCAAGGTCTATTATTTTCTGTTGTAAGTCCTTGACAGTAGTGTATTTTAGAGAGACAGCACTTTGCAACTCCTGGAATTTTATTTCATTATTCTTGCTTCATTTTGTTCCATCCTTGTCATGATTTGATCCAAGCTATTTCCGAATGATGTTAGCTTTGTGGAGAAGGTTTGGATTTCAGAATGAAGGGGAGGTAAAGCTGCTTTGAACTCCTGCATAGTGAAAGGTTGATCATTTTTGTTTTTTTTTTTTAATTTGTTTAGGAGTTTCAGATTGTGTTCTGTTTTTCTGCCTCTTTGTAGAAATCTCCTTTTCTGGAGAGTTGAAAAGTGATAGTCTTGTTTTAGTGGATTGTGATTCCATTTGTTCCATTTTGGTAAGTACTTCTGCTTGCTTGTATAGGCTGATATTACAAGGCTGGCAGGCCCAAGCACATTATTCGGAGTCATCACTGCACCACTGCTGTAAAATAGGATTGTTCTGGCTCAATCTTGCTACGAATCCAAAAAAAAATGACAACATGCAAGTTAAAATGTAGTTTTCTTTTCATTATAATTATTTTCTTTTATGATTTGACGTAGTAGTAACACTTGATTAGATTGGAAATTTTCTTTGAGAGCAGGCTGAAGTATGTGCTTCCTTATCTAGGGGCCATCTTTGAATCCTGATCCCTTTTTAACAGCAACTTCTTAGGTTAATAATGCAGGAAGACCAGCATTAAGATTGTAATACAAGCTACGCAAAAAAAAAATATATATATATATATATATATATATATATATATATATATATATATATTGATCAGACAAATGTAGTAGGAATAAACATCTGATCATGTATCCACAAAGAGTCTCCTCCTGATATCAATATCTCAGTGTTTACCTTATTCCAGTAGCTCTCTCTCCGCAAAAAATATACTCACTAGAATACCATTTACAAGTATGGCTGCACACTCCTCTATGACTCCAACTTTCTTGCATAACATACCAGTCTACAACTCTGGATGAAAAGTAGCTGTTCAATTACCACCAAAATGCAAGACATCTGAAATCAAACCACTGTTACATCGTTTTTGATGTTACAGGGCATTCTAAAAAAATGCAACCTACTGACAAAACATTTTTTTTTTTTTTTTTTTTTTTTTTTTTTTAAGTTGGCACTTTTTTGTGAAAGCACATAGATAATATATCCAGAGTTGTTGAAATGCATTTTAAGGTACACCATGGATTGTTATTTAATAGACAAACATTATGCTTACATTCTCAGGCCTAAAAAGATCATACCAGATTATTATATTATAAAATCACACAATAAAAATACATGAAACATGTTCTTTTTCATACTTACAAAAAGTTCTTCAAATTGCCTTTGAATTTCATTATCCATTTCTTCAGTATCAAGACTGGGATCACGCAGAGGAAATGCTTCCACAAAAAGTAAGGCAGCATTGGCACGAACATCTGAATTTCTAGCCTACAAACAACATTAAATACATTTGTTAGAACTGCTTATGTGTAAAGAAAGAGACATACAAATTTCGCTGGTACATACATGTTTTCAAGCCATAAAAGATAAATTACAGCGCACTGAGACAAAACCTTTACAACAGCAGCAAAGAAGGGTGTAGCATAAATGAAATATGAAAATATTTCTTTCCATCTTACCCCACAATCTTCTCTATTAAGTTCTACTTCAAAAAATTAGAAACAAAACAGCTAAGAAGTACAGCTGTGGTCAAGTATACTTGCCACAACAGGGCATTCTTAAGTCACTAACATTAAATCATAAAATATTTCCATTATCCCTGCTTCTAACTCTGCCAGGAAACTGTAAAATCAATTGCTTTTTATCTTCCCTGCACTAAACAATGAAGGTTTATGCCAATGTGCAATGGCATAGATATGCATGGGGATTCTTCATACGTGCAGAGATGGTGTATGCTCTCTCCAGCTTTTCCAAGCCCTAATTTCCTGAAAGATAATGATATGGTAGACACATATTTTTTTTTCGCCATCTCAAATAATAAATACCTTTCTGACAAACTCAGCACATGCTAAGTGTAGAAAACAGCCAGTGCAACAAAATGAATTTAGTGAAGTAAAGGAGGAGAGTATTTGGGGACCTAAAGCAATGCATTTAATAAAGGACAAAACAAGAAGTGAAACTTAAAAAAAAAAGTGAAGCCAAAATACATTTAAAAAGGAATATTTATGTCATGGGAATGGGATAAAGCTTTCAGTCACCGTGTATGCCCGGGCTGGTCCTCAAATTTAAGATAAATATTTCACAGTGAATATACAGAAATACCATCCAAAGGGTAGTATTCCAATGTAACTGTGTGAAAGGTGCTTACTTCAACACAGGGGGCCAGGTCCTTCCTGCAGACTGCCTTGGCTGTGGCAGGCACCAGTCCCAACCAGCTTCTCGTATCATCTGGCAGCAACTGGTGTGGAACAGGGTAATCTCACTGTTTAATTACAACAAAACATCAGGAAGGCCCAAGACGGGTGTTGATACGATGCGATTTCTGCCCAGTGCTCTGAATGTCAAAGTGAAGAAATTCAATGAAGCACTGGTAAACGGTAGGTATCTTATGGTAGGGAAATACCTTGTGACCTAACTGGTGACATGCATGAATGGATGAATAAGATACCCACTGTCCCTACCTGTTCTCTAGCAAAACCACAGCCAAAGGAACTGACTTGGCATAATCAGTGTGAAAAGACCACCCTGTTGAGCTTGACTCTAGTCTGGCATTACATGCAATCTAAAATTCAGAAACACGGTTTGATAAAAAAAAAGTGGTTCATATGCAAAGCTTGTATTCCATCAGAAGGTTAGTGATTACAACATTTATTTTATTTGCACTATGTTGACTGGGTTAGTCCAACTAAGCCAAGCAAGCTTCTTTTCAGAGGAGATCTAAGGTGGTATGCATACTGACTTTGTGAAATTTGGCCAGGGCAGTGAGTAACTTCCCCTACTCTTTTCAATAGCTGCCATGAGATATTTTACATCCACCCAGACTACCACCAAGTCAGGCAGATAGGACCTTACCACCAAGTCAGGCAGATAGGACCTTGGTTAAACATGTCATTCAAAGCACTGACACCTCTAAAGGACCACGTCTCATGTAATTTTCTTTATGTAAAACCTTAAAAAGACAATCTCCTTATAAAACAGGTGAAGGAAGGTGGTTATTCACTGTTACAGTGATTACACCCTGAAGATTTCCAAATCTTCAAGAGAAAAGTCACTACAATCACCCAGATAGCGCCCAAAGCAAAGACCTAGTGTTATATCAAAATATCAACAGGTCCTAGAGTCAAAAATAAATTCATTACACAGCACCAAAAGCATAGTTAGATCAACCACTGCCCTGTGCCGGTATCAAACGAACGACTGCCCTACCCTCTCAGATCTTCAAGTGAAGAGCAAGAAGAAAAATACTTTACAGTAATAAGCCAATGCCACTGACTTATTACTGTTAGAGCCAAGGACCCCCTCTTCCATTGAAGAACAAATAATAATAATATTAATACTAGTAATAACAATAATACAAATAATAACAATAATAATAATAATAATACAAATAAAATAAAAATACAATGGCATTACTTTTACTAGCACATCAACCAGGTGGCCAGACGCACAACATACCCCCCCCCCCCCCAGGCATTCAGGTCCTGTTTCTGTGCCCTGCCTCAGACCCTACTTTCCAACATTTTATTTCCAACATAAATAGATTATTTTCCACTGTAGCAAACTTATGGCTACAAATTTAGCAAATAGTTGGTACAGTTTATATTTTGCTTACTGAGAGCTAAAGCACTCAGGTTGCTGCGAGAGAGAGAGACTATTTTATTTTCATTTTTTTTACTTTTAAACTGTAGAAAACAGTTTGCTACAGCTTAGACCACACATGAGCACTACAGTGTTCAGCTTTGACCACAGATAAAATACCAGCTTTTAAAAGCAGATAATGCATTAAAGAGATCCAGACTGGATAACTGCACCAACTTTGTGCCCAGAAAAGTGGCCCCTCTCACCTCGCCCTACTATGCTACTGTACGGCACCTCCCTCACCATGGAACTAGCATCCCTCCACATATAAAACCGATCCAGGTAAAAATGCACCACAGACAGTTAAAAGCAGCTTGTCAATCTTAAATTTAACAGCAGAAAAGTACAGTTGTGTAAACCTACCATAAATGTAGATGTTAGAGTGTCTTCACTGTTGCAGTCATAACTGTAGGGTGTTCCTGCCGGCAGGCAGCCCGAAGTCGGCCAGAATCCCAAAGTCTGGGTCCGGCGTTGGCTGTACCAGCAAGTACCCTGACGTCAGAACGCAGAGGTATAAAGCTGACAGCTGACGCCATCTTCTCCAGCCTTTCTTGCCCCAGATGTCAGAAGTCCCCCAAAATAACCAAAAGGTGTCCAAAAAAGAAACACAAATACACCACAAAAGAAGAGGAAGATAGAAGAAGCAAAAAATAAGAGGGGATTGGAGGAAGGGAAACACCGACTGCAACAGTGAAGACACTCTAACATCTAGATTTATGGTAGGTGTACACAATTGTACTATGTTCTTCGTGTTTCACTGTTGCAGTCATAACTGTAGGGTGGAATCCCAAAGCTGTGATGAGGGAGGAGGTTATGCAGAAGAAGGAGCAGCCAGAAGACCCTGCAAGACAGCAGAGGCAAAACCTGCCCTAGACTTAGAATACAAAGGGAGATTATAGTGCTTAGAAAAAGTATGCACTGAACTCCAAGTGGCAGCTTCCAAAATGTCCTTGGTAGGAACTCCTCTGAGAAAAGCTGCTGAAGTGGCAGCTGCTCTAGTAGAATGACTTCTAACAGTACCTGGAATCTGCTTCTCAAAGAGAGAGTAACAAAACCTTATCCCATGGGCAATCCATTTGGAAATAGTTTGTTTAGAAATAGCCTTGCCTAGAGAACTGGAGGCATAAGAGATAAGCAACTGATCAGATCTTCTGAAATCTTTAGTTCTGTCCAGGTAAAACCGTAGTTGTCTGTGTACATCCAATGAATGCAAAATCCTTTCCCCTTTGTTTTGAGGATTTGGAAAGAAAGTAGGAAGGTGAATAGTCTGATTTAAAGCCACTTTAGAAATCACCTTAGGCATAAATGTAGGATTGGCCCTCAAGGCAACTCTGTCTTGGTGGAAAATAAGGTATGGTTCCACAGCCATGAGAGCTTGCAACTCTGACACCCTTCTGGCAAAAGTCAAAGCTAATAAATAGCTGTCTTCCAGGATAAGAACTTGATATCCGAAGCAGCAGCAGGCTCAAAGGGAGGTAAAGTAAGTTTTTCCAAAACATAATTAAGATCCCAAGCAGGAACAGGAGGAGTTCTAGGAGGTCTTAAATTCTTAGCCCCTCTCAAGAATTGTCTCACCAGCTGGTGAGAGAAGATGGGGGGATCAGTGTTGTAATGAGCCGAGATAGCAGAAGCATGGATTTTAATGGAAGAAAAGGAGAGGCCTTTAAGCAAAAGGTCTGAGAGGTAAAGTAAAATGGAAGAAATGTCAGGCAAAAGAGGATCAGAACCTCGATCCTGCATCCAAATGCAAAATCTTTTCCGTTTAGAAGCATAAGATTTTCTAGTGCTAGGGCGCCTAGCTTCTAAGATAACATCCAAAACTTGTTTGGGAAAAGCAGAAGGAATCAAAGGCCCTTGTAGAGCCAAGCTGCCAGGCAAAGAGTCTTGATTTGAGAGTGTAGCATCTGACCCTGATGCTAGGACAGAAGAGAAGGAAACAGAGGCAGAATCCATGGAGGTTCCAAGAACAGGTGTCTTAAAGTTGGATACCAAAACTGCCAAGGCCAATTTGGAGCTATCAAAATGATAATCTTGGGTTTGTCCTGTTTTATTTTCAGTAACACCAGAGGCAGAAGAGGAAGAGGAGGGAAGGCATATCCCGAAAGATTCCTCCAGCTGAAAGACAGGGCATCCACTTTCCAGGCTGTTTTGTGGAAGGACCTGGTGCAAAAGAGAGGCAGCTGATGATTGAGATGGGATGCAAACAGATCTATTCGAGGGCAACCGCAAACTGCCGTAATCCTGCTGAATTAGTTGGGGTCCAGCATCCATTCGTGAGGATCCAAAAGATTTCTGCTTAGGCTGTCTGCTAAGAGATTCTGTTTTCCTGGAATGAATTGAGCTTGAAGATGCAGATTCAGATTTAGAGCTGTGTCCCATAAACTCATGGCTAGTCTGCAAAATGGGTATGAGTGAGAGCCTCCCTGCTTGTTTATATACCACATGACTGTGGTATTGTCTGTGCGAATCAGAAGAGGCCCTGGTTGCAAAAGATTCTGGAAGGCTAGAAGAGCATTTTGGACTGCCAACATTTCCTTCAAGTTGATGTGCCAGGGAAGATGCTTCTATGTCCAATAGCCCTGCTGGCAATTGTTTAGGTAATGAGCTCCCCAAGCATAATCCGAGGAGTCTGTGGTTATGATCAGAGCAGGATGAGATAGACGAAAAGGATTCCCTTTGTTTAAAGCACAAGCCCTGGACCACCACAGGAACTCTTTTTGGAGGCAGGGAATCAGAGGTATCATTGTTTCCAGGCTGTGGTAATGCTGAGACCATACACTCTTTAGGTACCATTGAAGTTTTCTCATATGAAGCCTTGCATTTGGGATCAACAGGATGCAAGAAGCCATGCAGCCCAAAGCCTGCAGGAATTTCCTTGCAGTGAGCTGAGTTAAAGTAGCAAAGGTCTTGAAAATTGATGCCAGCTATACTTGCTTTTCTGGAGTAAGGAAGGCCCTTTGTAAGCTTGTGTTTAGAAGAGCTCCCAAAAAGATCATTTGTTGAGAGGGGATCAAATGTGACTTTTTTGTGTTCACTGAAAAACCCAGTAGTAGGAGAAGACGCTGAACAAACTGCAGATGTTGAAGTAAAAGATCCTTGCTGTCCCCCTGAATAAGGCAGTCGTCCAGATAGGGGTAAATTTGAATCCCTTGGAGTCTGCAATAAGCTACTATTGGAGCCAGACACTTGGTAAAGACTCTGGGCGCAGTAGATAAGCCAAAGAGCAGTACAGAGAATTGAAAGTGTCTCGAACCTGCCTTGAATCTGAGGTATTTTCTGCGTTCTTGTCTGATGGGAATGTGTAAACAGGCTTCCTTCAAGTCCAATGTCACCATCCAAGCATCCTGGGAGAGCATGGGAAGAAGTTGTTGCAGAGTAAGCATCTTGAATTTTGGAATCTCCAGAAAGGTATTTAATACTGAGAGGTCCAGAATAGGTCTCCATGAGTTTTGTTTCCTTGGGACCAGAAATAGTCTTGAGTAAAAACCTTTTCCCATCTCTGGAAGTGGAACAGGTTCTATGGCTCTCATGGCCAATAAAGCGTCCACTTGATTTAAGGCCTCTGACCATTGATGTTTTGGCAGATCCGGCCAACCCGAAGACCTTGGCAGAGTATGAAAGTGGAATTTGTAGCCCCTTAAAATCACGTCTAAAACCCATTTGTCCTGGGAGTCCAATTTTGGTAGAAAAAAGAAAGTTTTCCTCCGAGAGGGGCTTCCAGGCAAGGAGGACCTGTAGCCCAACAGAGAGAGTCATTGGGTCTGCTTCTTTTGTGATTGAGGTCTGTCTTCACCCCTTCTAGGTGAAGAAGCAGTCCATTGTCTGGACCTGTAAGAGGCCTGAGGCTGCGCCCGACCTCTGGAGCGTCTATATCTTCCCCTTTGAGGCCTGTCAGACGTGGGAAAGGACCAATTTTTGGAGGGCCAATTTCTAGAAAATCTAGGAGGCTGAACTTGTAAAAAATCTGTCTGCATAGATTTTGCTTTTTCTTCCATCTTTTTAATAACCTCCTCAGCCTTGGATCCAAATAAAACATCATGCTGAACAGGGGCATCTAACAGTTTAGCCTTAACCTGCTCAGGTAAATTCTGCTCACGAAGCCAAGCATGTCTCCTGATAACAGTACCAGAGGCTGCGGCCCTGCAAGAAGCTTCCAAGGCATCAAAACCACAATGTAATTAGAAGTTATGTACTCACCATAACGTTCCATCTGAGTAGGTGTATTCATTTGTCTGCAACCTGTGGGTTATGGATCCGATATCGGATCCGAACCGGCATAGTTTCCAGCTATGGATCCAAGCTCTCAGCTCCTCCCCTCACCCATAATGCCCTGCTCTACCCTCATGACCTCAGATCGAGTTTGCCAAAGCAACAATACCCTCAAAAGGGTAATCCAGTAATATGCAGGAAACTGAAAGGCCAGGGGATAGGAGGCGGGATGGTTGCAGACAAATGAATACACCTACTCAGATGGAGCGTTATGGTGAGTACATAACTTCTAAATCTGAAGTAGGATATTCATTGTCTGCAACCTGTGGGACAGAGTCCCCAGCTACCTGAATCTTGGGCCATCATGGAAGGATATTCCGGAGCACCATGAGCCAAAGGATGCTCTACCCCTGGATGCAAGATCCAACTTATAGTGAGAAATAAATGTATGAGACGAAGCCCATGTAGCTGCTGCACAAATATCATCCAGAGGAATCCTAGCCTTGAAGGCTGCTGAGGTAGATACTGACCGGGTTGAATGGGCATGAACACCCTCCGGTGCGGGCCTTCCTGACGCTTGATAAGCCAATAAAATGCACTGTGAAATCCAGCGGGACAAAGAAACTTTGGAAATTGGCTTGCCCAAATTGAATTTTGCAAAGGAAATGAACAGCTGGTCGGATTGCCTATGACCAGCTGTCCTGTTGAGATAAAATCTTAGTTGCCTGTGAACGTCTAGTGAGTGTAGCCTATATTCACCTTTGTTTTCATACTTAGGGAAGAAAACAGGGAGGTTAATAGATTGATTGATGTTTGCTTCAGAAGCGATTTTAGGAAGGAAGGACGGGTTGGTCCTGAGGGAGACACGGTCGGATAAAAAACCAAGTAAGGAGGTTTAGCTGATAAAGCTTGAAGTTCAGAAACTCTCTTGGCTGATGTAATGGCTACCAAAAAGGCTGTCTTATAAGACAAGAATTTGAGGTCCACTGTAGCCGCGGGCTCGAAAGGAGGAGCGGTCAAGGCCTGTAGGACCAGAGAAAGGTCCCAAGGAGGAACTGCTTGCTTAATAGGGGGCCTGAGAAGGAAAGTACCTTTAAGAAAGGTTTTGCACAATTTGGCTGACATAAGAGGATTAGACTCTTGACCAATGTGATAGTGAGAAATTGCCGCCAGTTGAACTTTGACTGTGGAACTGCTGGCACCATCATTAAAGAGAGGTTAGAAAATCAAGCACTACGGGAGAGGAACCGTGAAGGGATCTAGGCCTTGCCGCTCCGCCCACACAGAGAAAGTTTCCATTTGCTTGGTAAACCTTTCTAGTGGCTGGTTTATGAGCCGCCACCAAAATAGCCTTACCGGTGAAGAAATACCGAGTCCTTATCAAGAGTGGAACTGGAGCAGCCAAGCGGTCAGCTTCAGGTTGTCCAGGTTCGGAGGAGGAATGCAGGATGGATGGGATATCAGATCCGGGATGGGATCTAGAATCCAAGGAGGATTCACCGAGTGAGACCTTAGGAAGGGGAACCAGATCTGTCGAGGCCAGAATGGAGCAATGAGAATCATTCTGCAACCCACCCGAGAGGCTTTCTGAAGAACTTGCAGCATCAGAGGCAAAGGTGGATAGGCATACAGAAGACCGGGTGGCCAAGCATGCACCAGAGCGTCTCTTGGGGTACCTCCCGCAGGAGGTATCAGAGCGAAAAAACTGTCGCACTTGGTGTTTGAGGGAGAGGCAAAAAGATCGCATGAAGGAGTTCCCCACCGTGCGAATATGCGTTCCGCTACTTGACAATTGAGAGACCACTCGTAAGGGGTCAGAATGGTGCGACTGAGCTTGTCCGCTAGGATGTTGGACCGACCCGGAATGTGCGTTGCTATGAGAAAGCGATTGGTGGAGATTGCCCATTCCCAAACTCTCATGGCCTCTCGACAAAGAGGGTAAGACCTTGTTCCCCGTTGCTTGTTGATGTACCAGACAACAGACATATTGTCCGACTGAATCGCAATTGTTCCTAAGGGAAGAAAGTCCTGAAGTGCTAGCGCTAAGAGCACCGCTCTCATCTCTAGAACATTGATAGGCAGTAGGGTCTCTGCATCGTTCCACGTGCCTTGGACTGTCCGGCCCAAAGTGCCCCACCCGAGGCGGAGGCGTCCGTGGTCACCGTGGCGATAGGGGGAGAAGCACAAAATGGGCGACCCTCGTGGAGATCCGGGGAGTGGAGCCACCACAAGAGGGACCGCTTGCAAGCCTTGCTGATCGCTATGGGATGATACATGGGGAGAGCAAGGTAAGACCACTGTACTAAGAGCGTCCACTGTAGAATGCATATTGAGCCTGGCAAGAGGAAGAAGAGCTATCGACGGCCATGGACCCTAGAGCCCTCAGGACCAACTCCGCTGGAACAGAACATGAATGGAGAATGGCCCGCACCTGGAGCTGCAGATTCAGAATCCTGTCCGCAGTAAGGAAGGCTCGTAAACTCCTTGTGTCTAGTCTGGCCCCTATGAAATCTAAGAGCTGAGAGGTTGGACTTTGTATTTATTGTGATGCCCAGAAATGGAGCAAGATGGAGAAAGGAGTCTGAGAGAAGTAGATGCCTTGTTGGGGAGCCAGTCGTCCAGGTAGGGAAGAGACCTGCACCCCTGAAGCCTCAGGTGGGCGCTACCACTGCTAGTACTTTGGTAAACACCCTGGGGCTGTGGTGAGACCAAAGGGAAGGACCCGGAACTGGTAGTGACTGGCTCCCAGGGCGGAGAAACCTCCTGGGCGCCTGTCCATTAGGATGTGGTAGTGGCGTCCTTGAGATCTATCGAGCACATCCAGTGGCATTCTCCCAGAAGGGGAGAATAGATTGTAGAGTGACCATTCGAATTTTTCTTTGGGGACTGCCAGATTCAGGAGAGAGAGGTCTAGGATTGGTCTTAGTTCCCCGTCTTTTTGGCACTAAAAGAACCTGGAGTAGAACCCTGATCCGATCTGGTCTGGGGGAACGGGCTGGATGGCTCTTTTCTCTAGCAGATGGCCAATTTCTGCTAAAGCGGCCTCCCTTTGACCGGGTGGTACGTCTGGGAGGGACTGCATCTTTGGAAGGTGAAGGAAAGGAATGTGATATCCCTGGATATGATTTGGAGAACCCAGCGGTCCGATGTTATGGACTCCCATGCCGCTAGGTGCCCGAACGTCCCGACTGCCTCCAGAGTAGAGCAGTCGGGCAGCCCTCAGGGCTGCTGCGGGCCGTTCAGAGAAAGGTTCCCTGGACCCGAAGTTTCTGGGAGCCCCTCTGCCTCTAGGGCGGCGTCCTCCTTGTCCTCCTCTGCCACGGAAGGACTGGTTGTCCGAGCAGGCTGGGACTGCTGCGACTTCGGAACCACATCTTCTTCTGACCCTTTTGGTTCCTAGAATAGGGCCTCTGGGGTGCAGAGAAGCGGATTCGACGGCAGACAGCGTCTTCCGTCCTTCTCGCTCTGGGTCAGCGTCTGCAACGGTCTTGCCAAACAGAGCAGAACCATCAAAGGCGTTAAGCGCCTTGAAGGGCTCAGAAATCAGTGGCGGAGCCAGGCCTGACGCCTAGCGACCAGTCCTGTCCCAGCTCTAGCGGCGCCCTCCGTAGCATGGGAGAGTAGCCGCATAGAAGTATTCGTGACTGACCTTAGAGTGGCCATTTTGGTGGAGTGCAGAGTTCTGTCCTCCTCCGAAATGGACTCAGGGGGGGATGCAGCGTACTCCTTAATAAGGTCTCGCTGCATCCGAATAACGTGTGCCAAATAGTTCAGCGCCCTCACGAAATCGCCGAACTGAACATCCGCTTCCCCAAGCGGTCCATCATCGAGACTCCTTGCTCGGTGGGTGGACTGAGGGACTCTCCTGAGCCAGTTCCCTCTTTGTGGCCGCCATCAACATGGCATCTACAGGAGGCCCCTTACTCCAATGGGTCCTGTCAGAAGGCGGGCTAAGGATTTTGTCAGGTCTTTTGGGAATTGGCTCCACGGTGTCCGGTTCCTTCCACGCCCTGGTGGTAATAAGGTCCACCAGGGACACCCAAGAGGTAGACGGGCCCGTTGAATGCCTCCAAGAACACGGACTCGTCCGAGGAAGACTTGGGGCAGACCACCCCCTGATACGGAGCATTTCCATGATGTCTCGAAGGAGACATCCTCGGGGTGACCTTGGGAGCCTTCCCCTTCCTCCAAGTCCGTGTCTTCAGTGAGAGACTCAGGGAGTCTATGTGCCTCCTTTTGCACGTATGCTTGCGAGCCTCCTCTGGGGGCTGTCAGAAGAGTCCAAGCAGCCAATTGCTCCATAGGAGCAACTTGGGCACAGAAGCGGGCTGTCCCAGGGGCCGGATGGTGGAAGCCTGGCCCAGTGCAGAGGGCCGGACGGAGCCGAAGCAAGTGCGGGGTCCGGAGACCCTCAACAGAGCCCTCTCCACTACATCAAAAGCCGAAGGAGCCGACCTCGACCAAAGGATCCGACAATGGCTCCCCTCGGATCCGAAGAGTGGATCGGAGCCGCCAAGCACTCGGATCCGAAGGACAGTGCGCTCCGACACAGACGGCGCCGAAGGAGCACTGATCCCCGGATCCGGCTCGGATCCAGGCTCCGAGATCGGGTCCGACGCACTCGAGGGCATGGTCGGATCCGGTACCAGTACTATCGGATCCGACCTCCCCGCTGCTCGGCTCCAGCTGCTCCGAACCCGGAAGCGGGTCGGAGAAGGAGCGATAGGCTTGAAAAGGGTGTTGAGCTCCCCGGGGAGGCAAGAGCACTCCCATCTGCATCTGGGCCTGGATGAACCTTCGCATCATCCGGTCCAGATCAGCATCAAGGCTATGGCTCGGCGACGCAGGCTACCGAGGTAGGCCTGGAATGCCTCCTCGATAGCCTCGCGAGATCGGGTCTCCTCCTCCTCAGGACCCGGTGAGAAGCACACAGGTGACCGGGCGAGAAGGAGGAGACCGCTCCAACAAGGCCGGGAGAAGCCGCTTGGCAGGCGGGGCGAAACAGAGGTCTCGGCCGCCGCTGGTGCTTCTCCCTCCGGTCCTTCTTAGCATCCCTCTCCTGTCCTGAAGCGGGAGTTTGAGTCCCAGGAGCAGGAGGGTGCTACAGGGGAACAGCTGCAGCCAGGAGTCCCGAAGGAGCGGGGTCGGAGCGAGTCCGGCGGTAAAAGACCCGCCAGGACCAGCTTGGACCTCCGCTCCTCAGTGCCCTGGGGTTGAACCCTGCACAAATGGAACAGCCAGATGTGAGGTGCTCAACCCCAAGACATAACACCGAGTGTGGCCATCAGCGGTGAGAGCTTATGGCCACACTCGAGCATTTAGAAAGAATGACTTAGGCTGGTCAGCCATAGTCAAAACTTCCCCAAAGTTACAGAAGTAACTTAACAAAACTAAAACAAGCACACAGGCCTCACACACTCTACCAGCGAGGGAGGGAATAAAAATACTACTGTAAATTAAATTTAAACTAAAAACAGTTAATACACAAAGGGAACCTACAACTTTCACACAAAAAGTTTAAAGAAAGCAAAAAATTTCTATTCTTATACAAGAAAAATACCACTTAGCTGAGAGCTAAAGACACCACATCCAGTTACCAGCGCGGCAAACAAGATCTGAGGTCATGAGGGTAGAGCAGGGCATTATGGGTGAGGGGAGGAGCTGAGAGCTTGGATCCATAGCTGGAAACTATGCCGGTTCGGATCCGATATCGGATCCATAACCCACAGGTTGCAGACAAATGAATATCCTACTTCAGATACTATGTTTGCTAACTTGTTCAGTTGCATGCAATACATCCTGTAATTCCTTGTCCTCTGCACATGCAGGAAAGGTAGAGAGCCTTTGCTTTAAAACAGACAAAAGAAATTGCTGATATTTGAACATGTGAAACTGGCAATTTAAAGCTCTAATAGAAAGAGTAGCAGAAGTGTAAACCTTTTTGCCCCACCTGTCCAAGGCACGAGAATCCTTTTCAGAGGGAATAGGATTTTTAGATGAAGCGGCCTTAGCAGCCCTAGAACCCTGAGAAATGGTTTCAGGATCAGCAGAAGGGTTCTTAAATAAAAATTGATGGGAATCAGGGACTCTGTAAAATCTATCAGGCTTAGAAGGAGCAGGCGGCAAGGAATCAGGATTCAGGTTAGCTTCAGAAAAAAGCATCATCCACAATATCAAGAACAGGAGGAATAGCCAAAGGTCTGTGTTGTGGGAAAAGGAGAAATTCCCTAAGTCTCTTCTTGGAAGCAGAATAATCCTGACCTTCCCAATGAAAATGCACCCTCATCTCATGTAAGGTTTCCCCAAAAGAAAAATCTTCAGGGGGAGAAGCAGAGGGAATAGAGTCCTCTGCATCAGAATCCTCATAAGGAGGAAAAGAATAATCCTAGTCAGAGGAAGAAACAGAAGACACAGAAGCCTGATCAGATGAATCGTAAGGAATATCCTGTCTAGGCCTTTTTTCTGGAGGAGGGTGAGAACCCCTAATCATTGTAAGTAAATCTTCAGCCATCCGTAGTAATTGCTTCTGGGACTTGGGAGCTGTATCCGAGGAAGCTTGAGAAGGAACCCTTGGTTTAACAGGAGTCTTTGACTTTGCCTTTGTCTTTGTAGAAATAGTGATATGAGAAGGCCTGAAAACCCCCTCAGAAGCCGGTACCTGCACAGCGGTTCCGGACCCATCTGAAGGAGCGATGTCCGAAGGTCCTGCAGCAGATAAAATACTAGGCCTAGAAGGCTCCCCATGAGAGTCCGTGTCGGCCATCGGTTCCAAAGTGGCGGACGACAGGGGCTGCAAAAGCGCCTCACTGACGACCGCCGAACCCGAAGCTGGCTCTGGCTGCAAAGTATCTTGTTTGGACCTCGGAGGCCTATCCTTGTCCTTGCTTTTCTTTTGAATTCCGGTTGTCGGTAAAGTATCCGACGACATCCTATAATTGAATCATCTACCGAAATAATTCAAGGCCCAATCGTACCTACGCTTGATAGTGCGAGAATTAAACCTGGCACAGAACCGACAGCAAGAAACGTCGTGGTCAGGGCCTACGCAAGGTAGACAGTAAGAGTGGAAATCTTTATGAGGTATTTGTTTTCCACACGATATACAATTATTAACTTTTTCTGACATCGGAGGAGCACGAAAAAAGTTTCCCCAACGGAGTACTTAGCTTGAGAAGAGAAGTAGAAAACTTCGGACCGACAACAATCAAAGCACGTTGTCTTGAATGCGGCAACCAATGATTTGCGAGCTGCTTTCCACCGCACGGCAAGAAAGACTGGAGAAGATGGCGTCGGCTGTCAGCTTTATACCTCTGCGTTCTGACGTCAGGGTACTTGCTGGTACAGCTGACGCCGGACCCAGACTTTGGGATTCTGGCCGACCTCAGGCTGCCTGCCGGCAGGAACACCCTACAGTTATGACTGCAACAGTGAAACACGAAGAACATCAAAGCAAAGTGTGTCTACCACAGAGAGGTTTAAAACTATTTAATACTAAAAATCAACAATTATAAGCAAAATAAAAATGCAGTAAAGCGAAGTCAAATTAAATTAACTAGAAGAGCGCTTTCAGCAAGAATGCGTTCATATAAAACAGGGTAAAACTCTAGCAACATCCAAACTTCAATTAGGTAAATGGATGGTCTTCACCTTATAAACACAAGGTACAGGGTATGATTCTGACTTCAGGTTATTGGCTAGGCTTAAAATGTCTCTTCAGAGCAATTAACCTGGTATTCACCTATGAAACAATCCCTGAAACTCAAAAATAAAGAGATTGTGTGATCTGTTATCAGGAAACACAGTAGCGTGGAATGAGCACCAAGTCTTAGCAATCCCAAAAAAACAATTTATTTTTATTATCCACCAAAGAACACAGTGTAAAAATATGTCCTTAGTTAAGCTTTCAATCACATTATCTTCTAAGAGAATTCACCAAAGGAAATATCAAAGTCATCTTTCAAAAAAACTACTTCATTTCACCATCTTAATTTCTTGGTAGGTGAGCGCATTTAAGACTCTAACAATAATACAAATAATAACAATATTAGCACTTTGTTCGTAATTTGAACTTCAAAATATTTTTTGCTAACACAAGCAACTATGAAGCTGTACTTGGGAGAAGGAGCATTTTTTTCTCCAGAGGTTACAGGTGCTCTACAAATATTTGAAAAAGCTACTAAACGAGATATATATGCATTGTATGAAAATAATAAAACTACTAGATACTTTAATCTAACTAGGGATGAACAGCAAGCTATACGTTCACTTGTTGAGAATCACAATATAGTACTTAAAGGTACAGACAAGACGGGAGGGATTGCAGTAATGGGGAAACTATTTTATTTTAATAAAGTGCAAATGATGTTGCAAGAAGATCAAAATAAATCCATTACAAGGAATGAAGCAAATGGCTTATGCTTAGAATTTAACAGCAAACTATGTAATATGCATGATACTAGTCTTATTACAGGCAATTTTTTTAATTATCTGTTTATTGAAAACCCAAAACTGCCATTTATTTATGGCATACCAAAGTTGCATAAATGTTAGTGACCCCCCCCCCCCCAATGAGGCCTATAGTGTCTTCAAGAGGGTGGGTGACAGAACCGATGTCTAAACATTTAGAACAGCAACTACGGACAGCTTTGGATAAAATACCTACTATATTGAAAGATGCAGCTAGCTTTTTGGAGCAATTTTATAATTGGTCAGTAGGCCATCTAAATGATAGGTCGCATTGTTACTTTGGATGTTAATTCACTTTTACCATATATACCATATGATGACGGGATAACTAGCACCAAAAGATTTTTAGTAAGATTTTCAGGCTATGAGATGCAAAAAATCAATATGCTCTGTGACATGTTAAGATTAGTTCTAACTCACAATGTCTTTTTATTTGACACAAAACTGTACTATCAACAAAAGGGTGTAACAATGGGAATGAGTGTAGCTAACACCTATGTGAATATAGTTAAGATATGGGAGGGGGAAAAAAAAAAAAAGAGCCACGGTGGTACAGTGGTAGCATTGTTACCTCACAGCAAGATGTTCTCCTGTTCGATTTTCAGCTGGAGTACCTTCTGTGTGGAGTCTGTATGTCCTCCCCACGGTCGAGTCGCCTCCTAAGGACATGTGTGAATGGGCGTGCCTTTGCTGAAGGTTGGACATCGGGCTGGCAACTCGGCACCATAAAAAATCGAATGCCAATCATTAGCGGACCGGAATTCCACTGTGGCGACCCCTAACCAGGAAAAAGCCAAAAAGACAAACAACAAACATGTATGGGAGGAAAAATATGTCCCATCAACAACAAATAGATATAAGGATCACATTGTGTTTTGTAAGTGTTTTGTGGATGACTTTTTTTAATCTGGGAGGGTAGTTTAGAAGAATTTCATGGATTCTTGGCATACGCTAATGAGAGCACGCCATTTCTGATATTCAAATATGAATGCTCTTTCGAGCAGATAGCATTTCTGGATGCCATGCTAATAAAAAATGGAAAAGGAGAAATACACACTGAAATGTATAAAAAGGAAGTGAAGCGTAATAATTATTTACATCGCAACAGCATGCACCCCCCCCCCTTTTTTTATGTTTGAAAATATAGCTTTGAATCAAATGCAAAGGGTTGTAAAGTTAAACACACAACAAGATAAGTAAGATATTCAGCTAACAAAACATGAGTCAGGACTTATCATGAGAGGCTATCCAGAGAGAGCAATGGATAAGGCAACAGAAGAAGTTAAACAGCAACAACTAGAGCATGATATAGTTCCATATTTTAGTAGAGGCCATTATGGAAAGGATAGGGCACAAGCTAGACCAAATAAAATAAGATGCATGCCTACTTACAATTACAGCAGTAAAAATATTATTATGAAACATTGGGAACTCTCAAGAGATGTTCAAGGGCTGCAAGATTTAATAGCAGAAGATCCAGCGTTTGGTTACAAACACAATTGTATGCTAAAACAGACATCGTGCTACAAAGAGCAACCAAGACGTTTTTTTCTTTGGTAGTAGATGTAAGCAGGGCACTTTTAAATGTAATAATTGTGTTTACTGTAAACATTTATATATGAACCGTTCAATAAGACATTCAGTTACAAAAAAGGAGTTTGTATTACAGGCTTATGGAAATTTTAACACCAGTAATGTGGTGTACATGGCTAAGTGTGAACTGTGTGAAAGCTAATATGTGGGCATGACCAATAGAAGGTTCAAAGAATGTATAGCTAGCCATCTTAGTGATATTAAACGCAAGGTACTGACAAATGCATTAAGCAAGCACATTTTGGAAAAACATGAACAATATGTATTTAAATTTATGATATTGAAGGTAATTTATAAACCACTTACAGGAGGGGATGTAAAAATGTTAACAGGAAGTGAGGAAATGAAATGGATTTTGAGGATGAAGTGCCATGTACAACCAGGACTAAATGACTATCACTTTAAAACCTTACTTAAAGGAATTACACCAAAGGGTTTGAAGCTGAGTCATGTGATTTTAAGGATTATTTAACTGATAACTACAACTGTTAAGATGTCTTCACCTAAGGAAGCCTTATGGTGAAAAAGTTTTCTTTCTGAAGAGATGTTTTGACTTGCGACTTTTAGTAACAGATTTTGAGTGTATCCAGTGCTTTTTTTTCTTTTCTGGAGTCTGGATATTAAGCACTGGTTAACCATCAGCTTTATCAGTTTGTTCTGGACAATCTGGAGAAGAAATGGAAGACAGACACCACCACACCAATAAAGGTCATCAGAGGTGCTTTAACACTTGAGAGCAGTCCACAACAACTCTCAATCTGGGGCTTACAAGACTGCATCCTGCCTACAGTCAGCACCCTCAGGCCACTGCATCACCTACAGGGTTTGTAGGATGTTATACACCCTGCCAACTTCTTTAAGTACTATTGAAGCTGGAGGGATAGGTTCCTGACCCAGAGACGACTCAGACAATGGAATAGACTGCCTATACATGTCAAGCAGAGTGCCTCCTTGGCCCTTTTCAAAAGGAACCTTGATGATTGGATGGGAGAAAGGAAATTCACCCCGGGGATCACGTCAGTCGCCCTGCTAGACAGGGGTCCAGGGAAGTAAATAGTGTGGGAAGAAATAGCCAGGGAATTGTTGTGGCTAGGCTTGTACAGGCCCTAGGGCCGATAGCCTAGTACCAACCTATGAACCTATGAATGTTTCTTGGAGCTGCTAGAAGAAAATAGTCACAAATGGAAAATTATGGGACTAGCAATCCTTTGTGCTTGATAAACACCCTAAGGTTCTTAGCCCTACACAGCAATGCTCCTTTCCTAAAATAACAGCATACTCCACAGAAAGAAACAGGGTGTCCTCTCCTTGACAGAACAATCGGTGAAGGTGAAAATCTATGTTCAGCGTAGAGAGTCATTACATTCTGCCAAAATGGAAAACTGAAGAAATCAGAAACTGTTGAATATTAAAAACTGATAAGGACTGAAAGCTGCAGTTAGTTAAATGTCAAGTAAAATGTGTAAAAAAGTGTTGATGCAAATAACGTATAATGTTAATTTTCAGATAAACTTTGCAACACATTACCTCACAGATAAACATTTACACACGTTTTATAGGTTCATACTAGGCTATCTGCCCTAGGGCATTTATAAGCCTAGCCAGAGTGTGTTTGGCTTTCGCCACCCAATTTAAATTAATTTTGCTATGCCCTTTTTCGAGGTTAGTATACTGTGCCTCTGTCTAACAGTGACACAGAAGTGATACCCGGGGTAAACCTACGATCTCCCATCCACTCACACTCATCAAGATTCCTCTTGAAGAGAGTCAATGAGGGACTCTGCCTAACCTGGACTGGGATTTTATTCCAGAGTGAAGGGAGCCTCTGGGTTATGAATCTGTCCCTCCAGCATGTCCTATTTATTTCAGTGCTGAGGTTCAAGTCTCTCGAGTGCGTAGCTCGATGGGATTTGGATTTTCTGAGGTGCAGCATGTCCATTAATTCCGGGCTGGACATGGCTTTATACGTCAGGCACAGATCGCCTCTGAACAGGTGGTATGCCACTGAGTAGAGCTGGAGTTTCTTTAACCAGACAGCATATGGCATCTGTTTGAGCCCTTTGATCCTCTTGGTGAGGTACTTTTGGGGTCTTTCCAGTTGCTGCAGGTGTCTGGTAAGGTACATCCCAAAAGGGGCATTGTACTCAATTATGGGCCTGATGAGGGATGAGTAAAGAGGCACGATGACCTCCCCTGATCTAGATGTGAATCCCTTCATGATTAGGTGGGCTATATAAAATGTTTTTCTAACCACTTTGGCCACGTGGTTGTCAAATTAGAGATTGTTATCAACTTGGGTCCCCAGGTCCCTAATTACTTCTTCTGTACTTAATGGATTACCATCTATGTGGTAATTTGTGGGCACTTTGTTTTTGCCAAAGGGGATGACTATATACTTTTTTGCGTTTTAGCTTGAAGCCATGGCTCTGGCACCAGTTGTCTGTTTCTATGAGGCCCTTTTGGAGGATGCTTGTGTCGGCTGGAAAGTCGATTATGGCACCCAGTTTGCAGTCATCTGCGAACTTGGTCAGCATAAGTCCTTCCGTGTTGGTCTGTACCTCCGAGAAATATATACCGAACAAGAGAGGTCCCAGGACTGAGCCTTGTGGGACGTCACTTGTAACTGGTTTGGAGTCTGACATGGCTCCAGCAATTCTAACCATATGGGTTCTGTCCTTGAGCCAGTTTGCAACCCATCCAGTGATATAGGGGTATATATTTAAGCTGGTGAGCTTATCTATGATGCCAGAGTGGGGGTATTGTATCGAAGGCTTTTGCGAGGTCCAGGTAGGCTGTGTGGACCACCTTCCCCTCGTCAATGGCCTTGGTGACTGTTTCAAAGAAATCAACCAGGTTTATGAGGCAGGATCTGCCCTTAAAGCCAAACTGGGTAGGATCCAGTGTCTGTAGGTCCCCAAATATCTTCATTTATGAGGTCCATGATGATACTTTCCATAGCTTTGCAGACCAAGCTAGTCAGGCTTATGGGGCGATAGATTCCAGGATCCGTTGAGGCACCACCTTTGTGGAGAGGGACCACTGTTGCTGTACGCCACTCTTTGGGTACATATCCTGTAGTAAAGGCTGAGATTGAACAGTAGTTTTATGTTTAGGTTTAGCTCTTCTTGGAGTTCATGCTGGTAGCAGCCCGGGACACCGTCTGGTCCCATTGATGCTGTATTTTTTGCTTTGGAGAGGGCAGCTCTTATCTGAGATGTCAGGGGGGCAGCACTCTGCTGGGATAGATATTTGCCTTTTTGATGGGGAAGGGGGGAGAAGTTTGCGCTGAACCCGTCAGATAGCATGTTGGCAATGTCTGTGGGTTCAGTGTATTTTTTGTCATTTTGGACTAATTCTGAGCATATCTGGGAATTCCCACCCAGGTTCCTAACATAACTAAAGAAAGCCTTGTGATTATTCTTAGTGTCCTGTGCAATTTTTCTCTCGAAGCTGGCCTTAGACAATTTTATGAGTGCCCATAGTTATTTGCTAATACTGATCAGAGATGCCTTCCCTTTTTGGGATTTTGCTCTATCATGTAGTATCTTCCTCCTTCTATTGTATAGTTTGTTTATGGCTGGGGTCCACCAGACAGGACGTCTGCCTTTGGAGGATTGGGTCTTGGTTTTATCTGGGATTGCATGATCCATGCATTCCTGAAGGTGTTCATAGAATGTGTTTATAAAGGATTCTGTGGTCTGGGCCGTATTTTCCACAGGCCCGGGGGCTTTGAAGGATTCCACCTCGGTTTTGAGGTGTGTGAAATTTGCTTTAGAGAAGTTTTTCACTGTGGTTTTCAGGGCAGGGGGTGGAGTCGGGATGTGAATACCCAGTGAGATTAGTTTATGGTCTGATCTTACCAGTGAGGGATACACTTCTGGTCTGGAGCATAGAGTCCCCATGTTGGTGATGATCAGGTTCAGTATGTTTTCCCCTCTTGTGGGAGTGGTAACAAGTTGTTCCATAGCATTTGAGTTTATAAATTCTAGGAACCTTTGGGCTAGGGTGCTGGAGCTAGAGTAATGCTCCCACAGTCTATGTTTGGATAGATGAAGTCACCCAATATAATGGTGTTTGGAGAGACCTTCATATTTTCCAGTGTTCTCAGGAAGGCTGAGTGGGGTTCCTGGGTTTGGGAGGGTGGTCTGTAGCAGGCTATAAACTGGAAGGCAGTTTTACCCACTGTTAGTTGCACATGGATAGTCTCTGATGCTTCGTGCTGTGCCACCAACCTGGAGGTGTGGGTATCTTTGACGAATATTGATACTCCCCCCTCCTTTTGTGGTTCGGTCCAAGTTTTGGGGCTGAAAAGCATGGTATGAGGCATAACCTGGTAGTGCTGGGGTGCTCTCGGGAGCCTTGAACCAGGTTTCTGTTACTGTACAGATATCGATGTTCTCCATGCTAAGGAGAGTTTTGAGTGCGTGCATCTTGAGGTTTAGACTTCTGGCGTTGAGTAGCATTACTCTTAGTTTCTTATCCCTTGTGATACCTATGGAGGTGTCTTTGTCTTTTGAGCCTTGCCTAAAAAAGGCACTATGGGGGTAGCAAGAGCCTTTGCCAATATTCAAAAGCCCAGGGGTGACAGGTGCAAGCCGTCCCTAGCGAAGCATCGTGGCTTGTCGAGCATGTCATCCCAGGCTGACAGGCATTGGATCCCCTTTGAATGACACCAATCCTTAAGCCAATTGTTGAAATTGATCATTTTGTCTTCATATTGTGGCATCATTCTTGGTGAGGGTAAGATGCTACTCAAGGTCAGGGTCATACCGGCCTGGGCTACATGCTCAGAGAGCTCCTCTATGTCTCTTTTCATGTAGTCCAGGGAGGTACGTCTCAGGTCATTCACACCAGCATGGACAATGACTGAGTCATATTTGTGCTTGCCTTGGAGTGACCTGAGTGTTTGTGTTATGTGGCAGATCCTAGCGCCCGACAGGCAGCTCACAGTGACCTTCTCCTTGTTCAGCCTGGTGAGCGGGACGTCAGTGTGCCTGACGATAACAGTCACCTATTACAAGTGTATCAGGTGTGTTGTTTAGCATTAAGGGCTGTGACTGTTCGGCACACTGGCTTTGTGAGCTATGTGTTGCACGTGTTTTGTTTTAGGGTAGCGGTTGCTTGGGTGTCTGCTTTGGAGGTCTCTGCTGCTTAGGCAGATTTTTATTTAGAGCCTCCAAGTATGTTTTTGTGTGTTTATGTGTTTGGTTTGCTGTCGTGGTAGGTTTATGTGAGACTGGAATTGTAGTGAGTGTGGTTTCCTTCTCCTCCTGACTGGTTTCGCCAGTACTGAGTTGAGAGAGCTTAGCCTCCAGTATGGCTATATGGTTGCATCTCTCACATGTGTTGGAATTTGTTGGGAGGAGGAGAGGGTTGTCTGTGTACATGAGGCGGTTGTAACATTGCCTCAAGATTCCCAGATTCACCAGCTGGACCGGAGAGGAGATTGACAACTGACCTTTGGACATGATAGAATAGTATTGGGAATTCCTTTATAATTGAAAAATAAGGGCCAATGGGGAACGAGGTACTCAAGGGGAGTTTGTGAGGGTGTAATGCTTTTAATATTTTAGTGCTGACTTATATAATTGCTTTAGTGAGCAAGTGCCAGGTACTTAAATGCAATGTGTTACAGGTAACTTAAATGCAAAATCGACAAACAGTAACTTTCTTTCAAGTGAAACAAGGAAATAAGTACAGTAAGCAATGCAGATATCACTAGGGATCCACAGGTGGAATTAGCGTTTCAGGGAAATAGCAAGCAAACAAACAACAAGCATACAAATAAAGCTAGATTCAGCAGGCCTGGATCTAGTCTATGCTACAGCAAACAAGGTGTACCAATTTCAGTAAGAAGCAGTTTAGATATGCAGGCACTATAAGCCTTTAACCAGAAATTTCCAGCTAGAAGGGCAGAGCCCAGCCTCTCCTCCCACAACAGTGCAGACCACAAACCCTTTTAATGTAAAATAACTGGCCTGAAGCCCAAGTGCTTAAAACAGAATTAATACACTTTTAGAACAGACACTGAGCCCTCAATCAGCAGTTCCCAACTTAGAAGGATGTAAGCTACCTGTCCTGCCACCACAGTGCAGACCACAAACCTTCCTAATGTAAAACAACTGGTCTGAAGCCCAAGTGCTTAAACTAAAAGGCTTAGAATGAGTTACACCAAGCAGTAATAAATACAATTGAGTACTTTTAAGATGACGTAAAAGCAAAATAAAGTAGGAAGAAACACAAATACAGTAAAAGCAGATAAAAAAAAAATTAATTGAGTGAGCAAATGAGATGGGCCCAGGAGTTACAGGACAGAAACAAGTGCAAATGCAGGTCTTCAAATCAGAAAGTTGAGAGGGATGAAAGACCGCCCAAACGGCCAATAACTACAAACTCTGGGCCAGAAACACTCCTTATGTGGTAGACAGGTTACCTAGTGCTTACCACTCTCACTGATAAGCTAGAAGGCTTCCCTCCAACACAGAAAGGCTTGGGGGCTCAGAAGCTTACAAATAGTCCTGGATACAGCAAATCTGGATCTGAAACACTAATTACAGGAAAGGTAGGAAACAGGCTTACAATTTTTTTTTTTTTTCCTTCAGAAAAGTAGCAAAAACAGTAGTAAAAACAATTCACATGCAGTGCAAGCTGGCACACAAGTATGTAGCAATATTAGTCCACACACAGTTTGAAAAAATGTAATTAAATTAAAAAGGACTAAAAGCTAGTGCAGACATGTTTTATTAGGTAGAATGCAGTAAAGAGATGGGACTGGGGGAGTGTCCTAGATCAAATCTACAGTGGGGCGGGCACTGCAAAAGCCACCAAATTTAAACTACAACCAAGAACAGGGAGGGGGGTGGGGAAAAGTTTCAACAGAGATGTGAGGAATCAGAGTGCAAATTATAAAACCAAAAAAATATATACTGATCTCTGTATGTTTGCAGAACACTAAGACAACAGATATCTAAGCAACAATTTAGCTCTATAATACAGAATAAACAGAAAAATATACTCCGCTCTATATATTTGCAGATAGTCTTGTAAGGCTGTCTCTCAAAACACAGGTTCCAGTTTAAATTTACATATGAGAATATTACCTATGGCTTATAAAGAAATAGTAATGCTCTTGCTCCAGAGATTTGTATGTCATGAGGTAAAGCCTCTGAAGGATTCTCAAGTGAGGCCAGTCCATAGTGGACTTCATAACTTTAACAGTTTCCCCAGCAAAATGGATGCCTAAAGGAAAGCTTTCATTTTCTTTGCCTTTGTCCATCTTAAATCCAGTGACCTCCAGTTCCTCAAAACCCCCTTCCAGAGGAAACTAAATGTGAAGGAGACATTACTCTAGTCCAGCCTTCTGGATGGGATTGCATGGGTTTGCTCAAAGTACAATGTAGCAAATAAATAGCAAATGAGTACTGGGTGGTACAGCCATGATATCTGGGGTATTGCGGAACAGAAACAACAAGAGGTCACAAGAGACTTGTCTGGGCCTGTAAATGGCATGAAAGCTACACTAGATGGATGCACTACCAAATCCTTGAGGATAGGCTGCTCCACTTAATACCTAAACACTATGTGCATGTTACACTTCTGTCTTACGTTCATATAAGCCCAACTAATGCAGAAGGGCAACTGGTAGACTAGATCAGAGATGGTATGCCTTCCTTGACTAATGGGGGGGACCATCAGAGGAGTAGGCCACTTTGATCTAGAGTATGCAAAGCTTTCAATGGGGTGATTCAAAGAATAACTCCATTTGAACTGGATAGGTGCAGTCATGTTACAAACACTCAACTATAGGAGAGTCAGTTCTGACACCATGGGATGCACATAGTTGTTTTGTTCATCTTATGAGGAGTGCAAGATTAATATGTTCAGTAGCTAAGAAACCGCTTACAGGGAATAAGATCACTTCATGGGTAGAATATGAAGAATGGGCCATCCTTAACCCAAGTCTAATCTCAAGATTCCTCATCTCTTCCTTTCAAGTCTGGTATATTACAGGTTCTCATAAAACACACTCTTTGCATATCCCTGCACCAAGTCTCCTCCACAGCTGCCATGTTTCTCAGGATTATGAAAGCCTTAAGTTTCTCTCTACATTTCTTGCAGGAGGTGGGGTGGTTGTGTAAACACAGTACCAGATCAGTTCTTTGTCCACTGATATGTCAAATGCAGCACAGCTGAATGACTTGGCATGTCAGGAATCATATGTGGAAACTTTACCACCATGTAGATCGTATCAGCAACAGCGAAGAATCAAGGAGAAAAATAAGCTGAATGTGCCCTCCTACTTCTGGCAACTGACACTACTACATCTATCAGCAGAAAGGTCATAGGTACAAATGATTTTAGAAATCCACTGAGCTACAAGTTTCAAAAGAGGAAATCTTTGCAGTTACTTGCTGCAAAAGACCTTCAAAATTGGATTTTTTTATTATTTTGCTGCTCTCATATTTTAAGGTTTAAGTACAGTATTTAAGCTATAAGCACGTGAAAAAGAAGTTATGTACTCACCATAATGTTCCATGGTTGTAGTCCATCTCACCCTTCATTCTTACATATGGGATCGGAGCCGATCCTCGGCTCCAACTCGGCCTATTTACAAGTTGGAAGTCTTCTAGTTGGCTCGTGACTAGGTAGGTATCCCATGGTGCACCAGTACAATCCCCAGATCTTGTTTGCTGCTAACTAGGAGAGATAATAATACATATAGAAAAGAAGCCAATACTAAAAGGTCTCCATAAAAAAAAGATAATATATTTCTGTCTCCAGGTGCTTCCAGGATGGGGGTAGGAGGGTGGGCTCGTAAGAATGAAGGGTGAGATGGACTGCAAACATGGAACGTTATGGTGAGTACATAACTTATTTATGTTCTATAGTCCTATCTCACCTTCATTCTTACATATGGGACAGCGTCCCTAGCACTTAATTCTTGGGTGGCTCAAGGAAAAATACTCCTGAGTACCGTGGAACCAAAGGATGCTCTACCCCTGGAGGTTAAATCCAATTTGTAATGAGTAATAAAAGTGTGAGGGATAGCCCACATTGCTGCTGCACAAATATTATCAAGTGGGACCCTGGCTTGAAAGGCTGCAGAGGTAGACTGAGATCTGGTAGAATGAGCCTCGATTTTAAAGGGTAAAGGTCTACCCTCAGAATTGTAAACATGAGCTATACGGCTAGAAATCCAATTAGAGAGTGTTACTTTGGAAACTGGTAAGCCTGACCTGGATTCGGAGAAGGAAATGAATAACTGATCCGATTTCCTTAGTCCGGTGCAAATAGAAACGTAATGGTCTATGGACATCCAGCTGATGAAACCTGTATTCAGCTGCATTGGAATGATTTGGAAAGAACACCGGAAGCTCTATTGATGATTCAAGGTGGCATGAGAATAGACCTTTGGGACAAAGGAGGGATTAGTACGAAGGGACACCCTGTCTTGGTGAAAAATCAGGTAAGGGGGTTTCACAGACAATGCTTGCAACTCTGACACCCGTCTGGCCAACGTGATAGCCATCAGAAACAAAGTCTTCTAAGATGGGAATTTCAAGGGGGATGAATGAGAAGGCTCAAAGGACGGAGAAGTTAATTTGGATAACACAAAATTGAAATCCCATGAGGCAACAGGTTCTTGAAAGGGGGGGTCTTAAAGTGGCACCTTTGAGGAAAGTTTTGCACAGCCTATGTGACATAAAATTATAATCTTGAAAGCCTAGATGAAAATTTGAAATTGCTGCCAACTGAACTCCAATAGTGGCAACCGCAGATCCCTGGTGAAAAAGCTCAGATAGGAATTCCAAAACCACTGGAATGGAGGCAGTGTAAGGGTCAACATTCATTTTGTCCGCCCAGATAAAGAATCTCCTCCATTTACCTGAATATAGTCTTCAAGTTGAAGGGTTATGAGAAGACGTAAGGATACGAGTCAAGCAGGGTGAGAAGTCATGAAGCCTGACTAGGGATGGAACTGGAGTAGCCACGCTGTCAAATTGTGTGTGTAAGAAGGGGTGAAGGGAACCTGACATGCGAGTCAACAGGTCTGGAACTGGGTCCAGAATACAAGGATCGTCTAGGAGAAGAGGCCTAAGGAAGGGGAACCAAACCTGACAAGGCCAGTAAGGAGCAATGAGGATCAGTTTGCTTCCCAGCCGTTTCGCTTTCTGAATAATGTTGGGAATGAGAGGAAAGGGAGGAAAAGCATACATGAGACCCAGGGGCCAATCGTGAACAAGTGCATCTCTCGGTGACTCCCCCGGAGTGGGGATAAGGGAGAAGTAGCTACTGCATTTGGCATTGATTGGGCTGGCAAAGAGATCGCAGCAAGACTGTCCCCATCTGTGGAAAATCTGTTCCGCTGTTTCCTGTTTCAGAGACCACTCGTGAGGTATCAGGATCGCCCGGCTGAGCTTGTCGGCTATCGCGGTGGTTGTCCCTGGAATGTGCACTGCCATCAGAAAACGCTGGGAAGATATCGTCCATTTCCAAACTTGCATATACCATACTACCGGTGTGTTGTCTGATTGTATTGTAATAGTCCCCAGAGGCAGAAGGTTGTGAAGTGCTTGTAACGCCAGGAGAACCGCCCTAATCTCTAGAACGCTGATATGCAGGTGAGCCTTGTGATCTTGCCATGTGCCTTGGACAGTCCTGCCTAGATAATGCCCATCCCACCCTGTGAGGCATCCTTGGTCACAGTGGCAATGGGTTGGTGTGGAACAAATGAAGTCCCTGTGGTTAACTGATTGGGCAGAGTCCACCAAAGGAGATCCCTCTTGCAAGAGTCTGTCAGCAGAATGTGATAAGATAATGGTAGGTGCTGAAAGGACCATTGGGGACGACAGGAGCCACTGAAGAATCCTCATGTGTAGTCTGGCTAGTGGCACTAGTAATATGGTGGAAGCCATGGTCCCTAGCAGCTGTAGAATAGTCTTGGCTTTGACCTTATGCAAGGGGAGAAGACGCTGAATTTGAAGAAACAAATTCTGTGCCATTTCAACAGGAAGATGAGCCAACATAGCTACTACTGTCTATCTCTGCGCCTATAAAAATCACAGATTGAGAGGGCAATAAGGCAGATTTTTGCCAATTTACAGAAATTCCCAGCTGGGTACAAAGCTGAATGGTAGCCTCCCTGGTTTGAAGGAGTAGATGCCTGGTGGTAGCGGTGAAGAGCCAGTCGCTCAGATATGGAAACACCTGGAATCCTCGATGTCACAGGTGAGCTGACACTACCGCCATACACTTGGTGAACACCCTGGGGGGCTGTGGTGAGACCAAAGGGTAGAGCACGAAACTGGTAATGACTGGCTCCCAGATGGAAGCGTAGATGACTCCTCGACGTGGAAGTGTAGATGACTCCTCGACGCGCTGTCCATTTTTATGTGGTAGTAGGCATTTTGGGAGATCTATTGAGCACATCCAATTGTCTTTCCCTAACAACGGGAGGATAGACTGCAGTGTCACCATCTGGAACTTGTTCTTGACTGATTCATTCAATTTGATGAGGTCCTGAATGGGCCTCCAATCCCCTGTACGCTTTGGCACTAAAAAGAATCTGGAGTTGGTTCTGGATCCTATTTGGTCTGCTGGGACAGTTTGGATGACTCTTTTTGACAGCAACTTGTTGACCTCCACAGTTGCCTGATCCCTGTGATTGGGTGGAACATCCGAGATCCTCTTGGGAACAAAAGGTGGAAGAGAAAAGTATATGACATAACCTCTGGTACTAATTTTTTGTACCCACTTTTCTTGAGTGATACCCAGCCAGTCTTCTGGATACAAAGAAATGTGACCCCCGACCGGCCCCAGAGAAGCACAGTCGGGCCCCACATCAGGAACGCTGGTAAGGCCGGCCCCGAAAGGAATCATGACCTCCCTGGTTTTGCGGACCGCTCCTGCCTCTACGGAGACGTCTACCATTTCCTCCTCCTCCTCTGCCTCTGAAGGAGTCGTCACCCTGTGCATCCTGGAAAAACCTCTGGGACTTCTTGAACCACATCTTACCACCTCTCTGACCCTTAGGGTATGGTCTAGAGGGAACAGTAAAACATGGTAGAGTGTGTTTTTCCTTCTTGCTCGCACCGGGTGAAAGTGTCCTTTACCTTGAGTCCAAACAATGAACCATCGAAGGGGGCATTGGTAAAGGTAGACTTGAACGGTTCCGTAAAGTTACACAAACGCATCCAGGAATGACGCCTTAGAGAAATTCCTGAACCCGCTGCTCTACTCACTCCATCGGCTGCAGACAAATGAAGCTGCATGGAAGAGTTGACGACAGAGTTCAAGGTGGACAGCTGGGCAGACACCTTGTCAGGGACACCCTCAGTACATGTACCTTGTAGAGAATCTCCTAACTCTTTAAGGAGATCTCTCTGAAGCCTCGTGAAGTGAGTAAGGTAGTTCAGCGATCTATGGGTAAATGCCGCTGAAGAAAAGATATGCTTTCCATATCTGTCCATCATTCAAGACTCCTTATTCGGCGGATGAACAGAAGTCGTCTCAGCTAGCTCCTTCTTAGTGGCCGCCACCACCATGGCATCTATGGGAACACCTTTAGACAAAGAATCGTTTTCTGGGGAGGCAGAAAGAAACTTATTCGGTCTCCTGGGGACTGGCTCCATGGTATCAGGAGTATCCACACCTGTCGACTAACTAGCTCCATCAGTTCGAAGGGATGGGGACACCCAAGAGGCTGAAGATTGAGACCCAAAAGCCTTCAGGTACACTGACTCCTCATCAGGAGTGGTGACAGTGGGCCAGCCGCACCTCTGTTGAAGGATTTCCAGGATGTCTACGAAGGAGACATCAGAGGATGACTTGGGGGACTCTTCTGACTCCTCGAGGTCAGTGTCAGAGGTCAGAGTCTCATCCTGGGAGTCTACACGATTCCCGTTACATGTTCTCTTCCATGGGGGCTCCTCAGGATATTCCAGGGAGGTCTTGAAAGAGTGGGGGCCACCAGCCGGTGGTTCCTGAGGCTGAGGATCTCTGCTGTCCACGGAGGGAGTAGGAGCTGCGACAGAAGTAGGTGCCTTAGGGGGAATAGTGTCGGTACCTCTGGTAGGAGCTGACGATCGGGACAGCACACTCCTCATCATCGAATGCTGATCTCTCTGGCTCCGAAGACCTCCCCGGCTCCGAGGAGGCAGAGGATGCCATTGGCTCCAAGATAGACATAGGGTCCAAACTCACCCTCGCTGACGCACCAAGAGGAAGACTTGGAAACAAGTTCTGTTCCAAGCATCCCTGTTGGGGCCAACCGGGGATCTTCGGCCCCTAGACACTACTGACGGCGCTGAGTGTGTCGGAGCAGAACTCTGCTCTGAAACAGCCACAGGGAGATCTGGAATCGAAGGTTCCACCAGTGGTACCAAACACTCCGGCTCCGAAAGACCAGCATGGAGCGGAGGAGGAATGATCGAAGGGGGCTGAACAGAGTCAAGTGGCTCCAGAACCGACTGGGTCGGAGAAAACAGGAATTTAGGCAAGGCAGATGACTTCAACAGTCTCAGCACTACCCTCTCCACATAGTTTTCCGATAAACTCCTGGAAGACCTGGATGACACAGTAGGAGAGCAGGATCTCTGAAGTATCGGAGACTTCAATATAGGGGAGACTGGTAGAGGATCCATAGAACGGCTCCGTGAAATGGTCTCAGCAGTCGGCTCCGAAATACTTGGAACCGATCCTGTAATCAGAGTAGTGCTCTCAATCGGCACTGAGTTCTGTGGAGCCAATGAGGCAGTGGACTTATCTGTTTTAGTGATTTTTAAGAGGTGGCTCCAGGACACCAGCCGGTGCCAGGGAGGGCCTCTTAGAAGACTTTTCCTTTTTAGATCCTGGAGATCTAGAGGAAGAGCTAGCCAGATCTTCCTCAAAGGAAGGTTTAAGAAGACCTTTTAGGAGGAGCTTATTTTTACGTTCTTGCAACACCCTAGTACTGAAACAGTGACAAAATAAGCAGGTTTCCTGTAAGTGGATGGCCCCTATACAGTAAACGCAGTTACTGTGGCCGTAGGTGATGGACATCTTCTGTGAGCATTTAATACATTTCTTAAAGCCAGATGACTTATGGTCCTTACTTTATTTGAACATTCTTACAGAGATGGACACACACACACACACACACACACACACACACACACACACACACACACACACAGAAAGAAAGAAGAAAAGGGAGAGGACTAGGTCCTCTAATTTAACCAGGCCTAGCCCTGCAGGAAGGAGAAAGACACCACAAGGACAAGGCCCTCTAACTTAAACGGGCCTAACCCGGGCAAGGAGGGGAACGGAAAACTAGGTCTTCTAACTAAAACAGACCTAGTTAAGATACAAAGGCAGGAAAGTCACACACTCAAACAGGAATACAGTGAAACTTTCAATATATTAAATAAGAAAACAGAACCGCGTTCTGACACCACCACTAATCAAAGACTTATGACGAAAGAAACAGAGTAGAACCTCGTTCTGTTAACGACGCTAACAATTTAGCAAGTGGGAATCCGCCAAAAACTTAGACTTATTCCTAACAACAACACACAGCCTAACTGAGCACAAAAGGCACCTACAAATACTAATCTATTAATAACAAAAAAACCAGCACACAGGACACCAATATAAGCAAGCCAAAAGGCCAATTTACCAAAAGATTGCACAACAAGGCACAATTATAAAGGTAACTGTACTAAACTATGCTAAACAAACATGATATAACAGATTAGACTAGAAAGTACAAAAATTTTGAATGAATTCCAAAAACTTAGCCAGAGCCAAAGAGAAGCACAACCGAACTCATTGACACGGCAAACGAGATCTGGAGATTGTACTGGTGCACCATGGGATACCTACCTAGCCACGAGCCAACTAGAAGACTTCCAGCTTGTAAATAGGCCGAGTCGGAGTAGAGGATCGGCTCCAATCCCATATGTAAGAATGAAGGTGAGATAGGACTACAGAACATGAAATGTTACTTACAACTGAATTTCTGGATGTAAATAGCATGCTTCTAGTAGATTCAAAGTATCTTTTCTGATCCACAAATTCAGTTAGCTCTCTAGTTGTTCATTCACTTAAATCTGGAGAAGTGCCCCAAGGGATTCCTCCCCCTATCCCATCCTTCATTGAACCTGCATGGTTAGCAACAATTGCAGAAAACAAAATCAAATCAGCATATATCTGCTCTAGAAGCTACTGACAAGTGATGCACTATGAATTTCTGCAAACAATTAAGCACCCCACAAATTTACAGATTCAAGCCTGGAATGGTCTTAGCAAAGGCATCTAAGATATGTCAGCTCTGTGGTGCCGCAGATGCCCAATGAAATGTGCCAGAAAGTCCCAGTGAACTGAAAAAGTAGGTCCAAGAAAAAGAATCAGCAAATCTATGCCTGATTATACGTTTTTAAAAAGAAAAAGTCTATGAAAAATTCATTGATTTTGATTGAAAGGACTTCCAGGCAGAGTGATGCTCCTCTAAACTATGGTGTCAACAAAATAAGGCACAGAGTATTGGCATCCCCTTATACTGCACAGTAGTGTAAGCAATATATCTACCTGGTGTGGGAAAAGAATCCAAAGCTTTCTGCACCAAAGGCAACTGTGCTACTTGTTGTGCCATTTACAGTGCGTGATATATATTGCCTAACATTTCATCTAAAGACTACACACATCTCTGACTTTCCACAGATATTTTCTACTTCACTAAAAAAAATATAGGCACAGCTGCATGCAAAGATATACGTTTCTTCCCAACAGTTACCTTTAAACTTCTCCATAGGATAGGTTGATAAAGTGTGTACAACATTTCTTCTACACCTTGACGAAGTTTCTGCTGGTGAAAATAACTTAAGAGCTGTTGAAAAACAAGAAACTATATATCAGAATATAACACGGGCATTACTTTGTAACATGACAAAAAGCAAACAGTGAATGGTTTACTTCAATAACACATATAACAAAGTTATTCTAATAATTATGATGCAGAATAAGAACTAATGGGAACACCACATGAAACTAAAAACAGCCACTTTCTATCAGTAAGCATCATGTCAATGGGGAGAGGGGGACATACAGCTGTAAAAAGGTTACCGTATGGAGCAGTCACTGTAAGGCATAAAATGAAAAGGCACATTTCTTTCAGCATCCATGTGATAAGTAAACTCAACATAATACATACCCAATATTTCTTTCTGTACACAGACTATTTATTGTGATTTTATACTTTACTGGCATTATCAATTACAGCATTTTTTACATAAGTTAAAATTTTTGCATCAATTATGAATATGCTATTGAACATAACTCACGTTTATCCAAAATTTAATAATGAAAAAAACTAAACTCCTGACATTACCCACATAGCTCCATAATCCATATCACAGTTTCAAGGACCTTAGCAGGAAACTCTGACATAATGAAAAAAAATTGAGCTGAGGGACTCAAAAACAATAACATTCTAAAATTTGTATTAAGAAAAAAAGCACTTTTAATAGAGGTTTCTTGTTTAAAAAAGGTAGTAATTCAATAATTTATGTAATACTGCTTAGGCTATATGACATACAGCAATATATGTGAAGTAAAATGCTTATGTTAATATAGTTTGATTACTTTTATACGAATGTATATTTGCCTATCTCACAAGTGATAATTCAATGATAAATCACTGATGCTTCCCTTCATCCCCAAAATTCAGGGAATGCAGCCCCATATCCTTGCTAACTTCATATAGATAAACACTGAAATTACTGTACTTCAGAGTAGGCAGAACAATGAGGTGTTGCAGATTTTGACTTAAAATGTATTACTCTCCTTTACCATTTTTATTTCACACATTGGCTCCTTGGAATTAACAATATTCACCATATCCAAACACAAGTACTCTGTTAGGCTTATGTCACTGTACCTCAGGAAGCAAAATTATGAGCATGATATTCACAAGTGTGAACATACCACACTAGTTCTAACATTTCTGTTTCAAACTTTCAATAAGAGACCCTGCAAATAGCAACATTAGGCAAAGATGGCTACAAACTGGTCAACAGGTTAATTTTAACTGAGTGTGAAAACAGAAACTGTAAACATAAGACCGGTGAAACTGTCAGTCTGGGTAAATTTTGGTTACTGGCAGATAAATACACTGCCTGGATGTCAGCAAAGAAGAAAATTAGAGAACCTGTGAGAGAAATAAACAGAAAAGAAGAGAAAAAGGTAACCTGAAGAATCTTAGCATGTCAGCAAAAAGCATTTTAAGTTTCAGCTTTGCTTCAAGAGATGGCTTCTGGCAATTTAGTGGAAAAAGTAATTCAAACACACTCACAGAGATGTTTAAAATAAATAAAACACTGAAGGAATACATCAACTCAAAAAAGGATGGAAAAAATAGAATAAGCTTTAACTAGATATTCAGATGAACTGATAAAACTGCAAAAATCAAAGACTGTAGTGAAGAAAAGGATGGCTAAGTATAAGGATTCCCAAGAACACTTGTCACAAAATACAAGTTAGAAGACAAACTGCACAAAGAAAACCTAAGACTTTCTGCTGTACCTGAGAAATTGGAAGGATCAAACTACATTAATTTTATGAAAGTACAGATCTGCAACCAGACTGGTGTTCCACAGCAGGATTTGTTAATTGAAAGGGCACAAAGTATGGTCAGGCGAAAGCAGTCAAGGCTTATATTAGCAAAGATGTAAAGATACCAGCAGAGAGTTACTCCTGGCAAAACTGTGACAGAAAGGAAAATATTAAAAACTGAAGACAATAGAATGTTTGTAGAAATTGACTTTTCCCTCTACACCAGGCAGAAGAGAAACAAGATTATCCCAACCACCTTGGAAAGTTGAGAGATACAAGATTCAAGCTGCTGAATCTAGATATCTTCATAATATATTATTCCTAGAGGATCAAAGGCATCTTTTGATACAGAACAGGCTAAGGAGGAAAGGAAGTTTATCCAACAAAGAGTGAGCCAAAGCAAGCAGAAGGGACTCTGTTTCTCATCTTCCTAATACCAAATCAGACTGACTTTGCCTGTGAAACCAGTTTTATTTTGTTCCAAAGGAAAATGCTAAAGACAGGTAAAAAACACACTACCTGACTAAAAGAATCAGGATTACCTTGGATTTGAACAAGTGACTGGTTTGTGACAGAGAGATAGATTACAAAACATCAAACCCACTGAATATAGGAAAAAAAACATATGAAATACAGCTTGCAATAAAATGTGGTGGAGAAAGACTAGAATTTTGTTGACTGGTGGATGAAATGTAAAGTATATATCCCTAATTTAAATCATTACTACTTAGAAAGACACTAAAGGGAATGAAGAATCCAAGCAAAACATTTTTTGTTCTTTTAATTTGCATAATAATTTCACGGAGTAAACTGAGTATTGTGAAGCAGTTTTGCATAGTGTGCAGACAGGGGTATTGAGGTGAGTCTCATCAGTGACTACGGTATATCTTAACATTATTAAAGAAAGCAAGTACTTTTTCTGTTGTAAGACATACAAGTTTTACACTGTAACAAGATATGAAATGCTGGACAGAAGAAAATTAAAGTTAATATACTGTTCTGATAGTGGGCTGCTTGGGTGGAAGAGAGATAAAAGTGCAGTGACTATACTATATGTAAAATTCAGATTATTTTCCCTGGTTTTACAGGAATGGATGGCTAGGTTTAAGCTACAGACATGTTTTAACAATTTACTAAATTATCACTTAAGATAAAGAAAATGATGAAAGGCATGCAAATTTTAGGTTACCTGCATCTGCAAAAGTATTACATCTTTCCATTAGCAAATGTTCTCATTATGAGACCAAGTCTACAGGTACAAGACGTTGCTCATGGGAGGTCTGAACAGTGTATGTTGAGTGAATTTTACAAACCTTATTTCATGCATCTGAAAAGTTGTTTTTTTCTCACTGACTGCTTTTACTTAAAGGCAAATTATCTGTAGGTGCAAACAATTAATCTTGAGAGTGCTTAGCACTCTTTCTTAGAGAAATGCAAGTGGTATAATCAAGATTTAAAGATGCAGTGGGAAGCACTTCGTTATAAAAAAAAGTTTGAGACTTTAGGGATAATAGATACCCCCCCAATTCTTTTAACAGAACACAGTGCACAGTTTATTTAAAGGTAGCCAGTGCACCTTTTTTAGGGCTAACAATTGATGTTTACTGAAAGCATACAAGATTTTTTTTTTACATCAAGAAGGGGAACATAAATAAGAAAAGAGCAAACTGCAATCAGTGTATGTAGGAATAGGGGTTGTAACATGCATTTTAGAATGCGTAACCTTAATTTTAGATTGGGTAATGCTTTGGGAGCAGCCACTGACTTGGAGCAACTGCTCCTACCTGGAACAGTAAACTTCATTCGCAAAATGTACGTACGTGTGTGTTTCTAAGTTAAAAGGGAACAGGATGTTCTGAAAATGTATTATTTTAGTGTTTTCATATAAGCAAAAAGTCTCAAAAAATGTGACATAGGTTCAAACAGAGATAAGAAGAAGCAAAGTACAGTTGTGTACACTTACCATAAATGTAGATGTTCGAGTGTATTCACTGTTGCAGTCATTACATTTGGGTTATCTGCTTGCAGTAGCCCTCAGTCTGCCTGATTAACAAAGTTTTGGGTCCTGCGTTGGTTGCTGTCCCTTCTTCCATGACGTCAGGTCGTTAGGGGTATAAAACATGCAACCGACACCATTACATCAGTTTTTCTTGCCCAATATGTCAGGTGCCCCTCTAATGGGAAGCAATTAAAATCTATCAATACAAGGATATACTTCGAATAAAAAAGCAAATACACCAAAAAGCTTTTTGAGCATAGTAAGTGGGAGTAGAGGTATAGCCAAAAGAAGAAAGGGGGCTGGAGGGAGGGTAACCAGGACTGCAGCAGTGAATACACTCGAACATCTACATTTATGGTAAGTGTAAACAACTGTACTATGTTCTTCATGTTTCACTGTTGCAGTCATTACATTTGGGTAGATTCCCAAAGCTAAGGTTGGGAGGAGGAATTTAAATAGAATTAGGACCAGCTATAAGGCTCTGCAAGACTGCAGTGGCAAAACCAGCTCTGGATTTAGAGAAAATTGGCAAATGATAATGCTTGGTGAAAGTATGTACAAAATTCCAGGTAGCAGCTTCTAGGATGTCCCTACTAGTGATGCCCCTGAGAAAGGCTGTAGACGTAGATGCAGCCCTGGTTGAATGAGGTCTGATGCCCTGTGGGATAGGTTTTCCATGGTGCTTATAGCAGAAATGAATTAAGTGGCCTATCCATTTTGAACTGGTTTGTTTTGAAATAGCTTTCCCCTCTGTCCCTGCAACAAATGCCGCCAGCGGTTGTTCAGATTTCCTTTGAGGTTTAGTCCTGTCCAAGTAGAATCTAAGCTGTCTGTGCAAATCTAAAGAGTGCAGTATCCATTCCCCTTTGTTCTGTGGGTTAGGAAAGAAGGTAGGCAAATGAATGGATTGATTAAGAGCCACACTGGATACAACCTTGGGCATGAAGGATGATTGGTTCTGAGGTACACCCAGTCCACATGAAGGATGATGAAAGGTTCCACTGCCATAAGGACCTGTAATTCAGATACCCTTCTTGCAGAAGTGATTGATAAAAGGAAAGCTGTTTTCCAGGAAAGAAATTTTAAATTTGCAGTAGCAGCTGGCTCGAAAGGAGGAAGAGTGAGTTCCTCCAACACAAAGTTAAGATCCCAGGCTGGAGTTGGAGCTCTCCTGGGTGGCCTTTTGGCCCCTCTGAGGAACTGCTTGAGCAGTGGGTGAGAGAAGAGGGGAGGCTCTGAGCTATAATGAGCTGAAATGGCTGAGGCATGAATTTTGATGGAGGAAAAGGACAAGCCCTTGTGAAGCATCTCAGGCAAGTATTGTAGAAACAAGGTAAATTGGGCACTGCTGTGCTCATTCCTTGAGAGTGGTTCCAGGCACAAAATCTTTTCAATTTTGCATCATATGATTTTCTAGTACTAGGCCTCCTTGCCTCTAAAATTATATCCATCACTGATTTACTGAGGGACGGTAAAGGAGAGATTAGGTAATTAGCCAGGCTGCTAGGTTCAGGGTTTGCAGCTGAGGGTGCAGAATCTGGTTCTCCTGCTGAGACAACAGGGACGGAAGTCTGAGGCAGGTGCCATAGAGCCAAGCATGAAACACTGCGGAAGAGTGGGTACCAGTGTTTGCGAGGCCAGTCTGGTGCAATTAAAATCATCCTTGGCTTGCAGTATTTGCCTTGCAAATAGCTGGGATTTTCTGGCCACTTTTTTGAAGTAAGTTGTCAAATTAATCCGTTTCTCTGGCGCGAGAAAAGCCATCCAGGAAGTTGTATTCAAGCTTGCTCCCAGGAATATAATTTGTTGACAGGGTACCAGGTATGATTTCTTTTAGTTTATGGTGAACCCCAGACAAGTCAGTACCCTATAAACAAAGGCCAGATGATCCAAAAGAATGTCCTTGCTTTCTGCCTGAATTAGACAATCGTCTAGGTATGGGTATATTTGAATATTTCTTTGCCTGCAAAATGCAATGACTGGAGCGAGGCACTTTGTGAATACCCTGGGTGCAGTAGATAAGCCAAAGGGCAGTGCAGAGAAAGTACAGTTTTGTACCTACCATAAATGTAGATGTTCGAGTGCTAATACAGCTGCAGTAATCACATATGGGTTCTCTGCCGTCAGGCGGGTCCTCAGTCGGCCGAATTCCAAAGTCTTGGTCCGGCGTCGGTTGTCGTCACTTTCTTTCCTGACGTCAGTGTGACAAGGGTATATAAAACACAGCTGACACCATATTCTTCAGTCTTTCTTGCCCCAGATGTCAGGTGCCCCCAGAAGGAAGGCAATACAGAATTTATATGTATATGTGTATATATATATATATATATATATTTATATATATATATATATATATATATATATATATATACATATATATATATATATATATATATATATATATATATACATATATATATATATATATATATTTATATTCAATAAATGGAATGTAATGAAAAAACAGTAGTTGCAAGCAAATACACCATAGGAGGATAACCCAAATTAGGCTGCAAGAGGAGGTGTTAGCCACTAGTCCTTTACAAGAGGGGAAGGAGGGAGGGAAACCTGTACTGCAGCTGTATTAGCACTTGAACATCTACATTTATGGTAGGTACAAAACTGTACTATGTTCATCGTGCATACAGCTGCAGTAATCACATATGGGTAGAATCCCAAAGCTACGCACAGGGTGGTAGGCACTAGGTGGAACTGGGATGAGCCAGAATGCCCTGCAACACAGCAGTGGCAAAGCCTGCTCTAGATTTGGAATATAAAGGCAGGTGGTAGTGTTTTGTGAAGGTATGCACAGAACTCCAAGTGGCAGCCTCTAAAATATCTTTGGCAGGAACTCCTCTAAGGAAGGCTGCAGAGGTGGCTGTGGCCCTGGTGGAGTGGGATCTGATGCCTGTAGGGACAGATTTTCCATGATAGGAGTAACAAAACCGAATGCAGTGGCCTATCCATTTTGAAATTGTCTGTTTGGTAATAGGCTTCCCTTGAGCTCCTACAGGATAGGATACAAAAAGTTATTCTGATTTCCTGAAAGGTTTTGTTCTGTCCAAATAATAACGTAGCTGCCTATGGATGTCTAAGGAGTGTAGCAGCATTTCCCCTTTGTTTTGAGGATTGGGGTAAAAGGTAGGTAAGTGTATGGCTTGATTTAAAGCTACCCTGGATACCACTTTAGGCATAAATGACGGGTTGGTTCGAAGGGTAACCCTGTCCTGATGGAAGATGAGAAAGGGCTGCACAGCCATGAGAGCTTGTAGTTCTGAAACCCTATGAGCTGAGGTTATGGCCAGAAGGAAAGCTGTTTTCCAGGACAAATATTGCAAATCTGTTGAGGCGGCTGGTTCAAAGGGAGGCAGTGTTCATTTTTCTAGAATGTAATTAAGATCCCAGGATGGCACTGGTGGTTTCCTTGGTGGTCTTATATTCTTAGCCCCTCTGAGAAACTGTCTTAAGAGTGGATGAGAGAACAACGGTGGATCCGTGTTGAATTCTGCAGAAATGGCTGAGGCATGGATTTTTATGGAGGAAAATGAAAGCCCACTGTTCAGCAGCTCAGCTAGGTACTGTAACACCTGAGGTAAATTCAGTTTTCTAGGGTCCTGGCCTTTTTTCTCATTCCAAGAGCAAAACCGTTTCCACTTTGCGGAGTAAGCCTTTCTAGTAGATGGCCTTCTGGCCTCCAAAATGACATCCTGTACCTCTTTGGGGAGTAGGGTCTGTTGTGGTGTTAAGGAATTTTCCATGCAGCGAGATTGAGGGTTTTCAGCTGACTGTGAAGAGTTTTGTAGCTGTGCTGAGTCAGCAGAAGAGGCATTAGAGGTAGGGGCCATGGAGGAGTATGTGTTAGGCTCCTCAGGAGTGGGTACCAGTGCTGTCTTGGCCAGTCTGGAGCAATCAGTATCATCTTCGGTCTGTCTGCTCTTGCTTTCAAGAGCACCTTGGGCAGGAGAGGCAGAGGTGAGAAAGCGTAAACTGTCCATGCTGTCCAACTGAATGAAAGGGCGTCCACTCTCCAGGCCTTTGGATGAAAGGTCCTTGAACAAAATTTTTCCAACTGATGATTCCTGTGTGACGCGAAGAGATCTATGTCTGGCCTCCCCCACGCTTGGATTATCCTTGTAAACACTTGATGATGCAACTTCCATTCATGTGGATCTGTCATATTTCTGCTTAGATTGTCTGCCAGCGTGTTTTCCAGGCCTGGCAAGTACTGTGCTTGAAGCTCGATGTGCCATTCCAGAGCCAAGTCCCAAAGTGTCATGGCAGGTCTGCACAGGGGGTATGAAAGTGTTCCTCCTTGTTTGTTTATGTACCACATTACTGTGGTGTTGTCTGTTCTCATCAGTAATTGTCCTGGATGTAGGAGGTCCTTGAATGCTGTTATTGCATTTATCACTGCTAGCATTTCTTTTTGATTGATGTGAAGGTGCTTTTCCTTTTGGGACCATTTTCCCTGAATGCACCTGCCAGTCATGTGCGCCCCCCAGGCGTAGTCTGAAGCGTCTGTTGTGATGACTTGATTTTCTTGAGGCTTGCAGAATGGGAGACCTGTGTTTGCTTGACATGCTTGGGCTCACCATAGAAATTCCTTTTGCAAACATGGAATTATTGGTATTATTGTTTCCAAACTGTGGCTGTGTTGAGACCATAAGTTTTTTAAGTACCATTGAAGTTTCCTCATATGCAACTTTGCACATGGGATTAAAAGAATGCAAGATGCCATGAATCCCAGAGCCTGCAGGATTTTCCTTGCAGTAAGCCTGGTACAATTTGCTAGTATCTTGAAGTACTGAGTTAGTTGCCCCTGTTTTTCTGGCATAAGATAGGCCATCTGGGTGTTTGTGTCCAAGTTGGCACCCAGGAAAGTTATTTTCTGAGATGGTGTTAGCCTGGATTTCTCTTTGTTGATTGTGTATCCCAGAGAATTCAGTAGCCGTGTTGCATATGTTCCAGAAGTATGTGCTTGCTGTCCGCTTGGATCAGGCAGTCGTCCAAAATAGGGTGAATTTGTATCCCTTGCAGTCTGCAGTAGGCAATTACTGATGCCAGGTATTTCGTGAATACTCTGGGCGCAGTAGATAAGCCAAAGGGCAATGCAGAGAATTGATAGTGGATTGAACCTGCAAGAAATCTGAGATATCTTCTGCAGCTTTGTCTGATTGGGACATGCAGGTATGCCTCCTTGAGGTCCAATGTTACCAGCCAAAACTCCTTGCCCAGCATGGGAAGAAGCTGCTGTAATGTGAGCATCCTGAATTTTGGTACGTGTAAAAATGTGTTTAGGATGGATAAGTCCAAACTGAGTCTCCAGTCGGTTCCTTTCCTTGGTACCAGAAATAGCCTGGAATAAAAACCTTGACCTTGTTCGTGAGCAGGTACCTCTTGAATAGCCTTCATGTCTACGAGCTTTGAAATTTGTAGTTGTGCCTCTGCCCTTTGATTGTGTGGGAGGTTTGGCATGCCTCTCATTTTTGGAAGGGTGTGAAAATGAAATCTGCAGCCTCTGCTTATAACGTCCAGGATCCATTTGCCTGTTGTGACAATATGCCAATTTCTTGTAAATAATGCCAGCTTTCCTCCCAAGGGTGCTGCCAGCTGAGACTTGCTTGGCAAGGAAAGGAGGAAGTCATTGGGTTTGTTTTCTGTATTGTTGTGCATTGTCTTCGCCACCTCTTGGTGCTGGAGTTTGCCATTGTCTGCCTCTATATGATCCCTGAGATTGTCCTCTGCCCCTTGTTCGCTTGTATCTACCTCTTTGGGGCTTGTCCGTGGCTGGAAAGGACCAGTTTTTAGAAAGCCAATTTCTGCTAAAACGAGGTGGTTGTACCTGTAGAAAAGCCTCGACAGTTTGCATAGATTTAGCTTTTTCTTCCATTTTATGTAGTATCTCCTCAGCATTAGTACCAAATAGTACATCCTTTTGTAAAGGAGCATCTAGTAGTTTAGCTTTAACATGATCAGGCAAGCTTTGCTCCCTAAGCCAGGCATGTCTACGAATGACTGATCCTGTAACAGCAGCTCTACTTGAGGCCTCTAAAGCATCATAGCCACATTGTAAGGTGTGTTTACCCACTTGTTCTGCACTATGCATCATATCCTGCAATTCCTTCAAATCTGGTTGTTCATGCTGAGACATTTTATTTCTTAATTGTGATAACAGAAACTGCTGATATTTAAGCATATGGAACTGACAATTTAAGTCCCTCATGGCTAGGGTGGCAGAGGTGTATACCTTTTTTCCCCACCTTTCTAAGGATCTAGATTCTCTTTCGGAAGTTAGTGGATTCTTGGCAGTAGAGGCCTTCATCCCCTTGGAGCCTTGAGAAATGGTTTCAGGGTCAGCATTATGGCCTTTGAAAAGAAATTGGTGAGAGATAGGAACTCTGTAGTACCTATCAGGTTTGACAGGGGCAGGAGGCAGGGAATCCGGATTAAGACAAGCCTCCGAGTAGACATCATCAAGTATGTCCAAGACAGGAGGAATAGCCAGAGGTCTGTGTTGAGGTAACAAAAGAAATTCCCTAAGCCTTGTCTTGGAATCAGAAAAGTCTTGGCCTTCCCAATAGAAGTGTTCCCTCAAAGTGTGCAAGGTTTCCCCAAAAGAAAAATCCTTGGGGGGAGATACAGAAGGAATGGACTGTTCTGCATCAGAATCTTCATAAGGGGAGTACGAATGTTCCTCTACATCAGAATGTTCTGAGAAAATGGAACCGTGTTCAGAAGAGGGAGAATCTTCCTCCACCCTGGGTCTCTTGTCTGGAGGGGGTTGGGAACCCTGATAAGAGTAATTAAATCCTCAGCCATTTTGAGCATCTGCTTTTTAGGCATGGGGCCTGGAGATGGACCCTGTGCAACAGGCCTCTTGGGATGCATGGCTGATTTGGACTTAGTAAAGGCCTTAATGGAAAAGGAAGATGAGGGTCTAAAGACACCTTGGGTGGAAGTGGACCTGTCCACATTAGGAGGCTCAACACTCACCGAGGCTTCGGTGGTTATAGTCTGAGTAAGGGCCAAGGTACCTGCGGTCTCGATTTCAGACGACACCGCCAAGGAAGTGTCGTCGGTAGTCAGGGACTGCATAGGCGTCTCGCTGAGGACCAGATCACGTGTAGCCGGTTTTGGCGTGGTGTCGGTTTTGGCCACGGACCTCGCGTGTCAGTCCTTGTCCTTGCGTTTTTTGGACAAAACGGTAGTCTGAGTCTCCGACGACATTTTATAATCAAAGGCTTTACCAAAATAATGTTGGGCGAACTCCGCCCGACACTTAATAGTGCGTATATTGAAAGTAGCGCAAAAGCGACAGCCCGAGACGTCGTGATCTGGGCCTAAACAAGGTATGCAGAGGGAATGGAAATCCTTATGCGGTATTTGCTTCCCACAAGAAATACAATTGTTAACTTTGTCTGACATCGGTCTGAGGCAAGAAAAGTTTCCCCAACGGGGTACTTAGCTTTAATGAAGACTTCGTTTTTCCGATTTTTGTAAATTCAGGAGCTGGCCGACCAGCACTTGCGAACTGCTTCTGCTTCGGGCACCGCGCGGCAAAAAAGACTGAAGAATATGGCGTCGGCTGTGTCTTATATACCCCTGTCGCACTGACGTCAGGAAAGAAAGCGACGACAACCGACGCCGGACCAAGACTTTGGAATTCGGCCGACCGAGGACCCGCCTGACGGCAGAGAACCCATATGTGATTACTGCAGCTATATGCACGATGAACATCTGATAGTGCATGTAGCCTGCTTTGAAGCATAGGTATCTTATGCAGGACTCCCTGATAGGGATGTGCAGGTATGCTTCTTTTAAAGTCTAGTGTTGCCAACCATGCATTCTTGCCTATCACAGGAAGCAGCTGGTGAAGAGTCAGCATTTTAAATTTTGGAATCACCTGAAAGGTATTTAGAGTAGAAAGTTCCAGGATAGGACGCCATGTATTGCCATTTCTGGGTACCAGGAAAAGTCTCGAATAGAAACCTTGTCCCTTTTCCTCTTATGGTACCAACTGAATAGCCCCCATGTTTAAGAGAGAGTGTACTTGATTTTGGGACTCTGTCCACTGATTTGGGGGTAGATCTGGCCACCCACTTGGTGTTGGTAACATGTGGAAGTGAAATCTGTATCCTTGGGACACTATATTTAAAACCCATTTGTCCTAGGTAATGAGTTCCCAGTTTTTGGCCTGCAGACCAATCTTTCCGCCTAAAGGAGCATTCAGTTGAGAAGTGCTTGGAAGTTTTAAAAGCAAGTAATTGAGACAGTTTACTATGGGGGGGTTCTTACTACTCCCAGATTTGGGTGCTGAATCCCCCCCATTGCCTAGTCTTGTGTGTCCCTTGGGACTGAAACCTGGGGTTTCTGCTGTGTCTGGGTTTGGCTTGAGAAGACCTGGAAGGGGCTGGAAAGGACCAGTTTTTAGAAGGCCAGTGCCTACAAAATCTAGGAGGCTGAACTTGTAAAAATCTTTAACAGTTTGCATAGATTTAGCTTTATCCTCCATCTTAAGAACTTCCTCAGCCTTGTTGCCAAACAGGCAGTCCTGATTTAAGGGAGCGTCCAACAATTTAGCTTTAACATGATCAGGCAAAGACTGCTCCTTAAGCCAAGCATGCCTTCTGAGCACAGACCCAGTTACAGCAGCCCTGCAAGAGACCTCTAATGAAGCAAATCCACATTGCAAAGTATGGTTTCCAACCTGTTCAGCAGAATGCATTAAATCCTGTAATTCTTTATTTTCAGCACAGTCAGGAATCAACATCATTTTCTGTTTAAGCATTCCAATAACATGTTGTTGATACGTTAACATACAAAACTGGCAGTTTAAAGCCCTAATGACCAAGGTTGCAAAAGTGTAAACTTTCTTGCCCCATTTATCCAGCGCCCTGGAGTCTCCATCAGAGGGGGTAGGATATTTAGCAGTAGAAGCCTTAATGCCCTTGGGTCCCTGTGAAATAGTCTCTGGATCCACAACAGGATTTTTAAAAATGAACTTGTGAGAATCAGGAATCCTGTAATATTTGTCAGGTTTTCTGGGAGCAGGAGGCAAAGAATCAGGGGCCAAACTAGATTCTGAAAAGGCATCATCAACAATGTCTAGTACAGGAGGGTACAGCTAAAGGCCTATGCTGAGGCAGGAGTAAGAAATCCCTAAGCCTCTTTTTTGAATCAGAAAAATCCTGGCTCTCCAGGGAAATGCTCTCTTAGAGTAGGTAAGGTTTCACCAAAAGAAATATCCTCTGGCGGGGAAGCAGAGGGAATACAGTCCTCTGCAGAATCCTCATAAGTAGATAAAGGCAAATCCAGATCATCGGAAAAATCGGAATCCTGGTCAGAAGATTCATAAACAGCTTCGGTCCTAAGTCTCTTAGAAGGTGTGGGGAGGGGGGGCTTCCCCTGATTAGAGTTATATGATCTTCAGCCATTCTTATTTGTTTTTTAGGCATAGAGGCCTAAGCATGCGGCCTGGGCGTCAGTTTCTTAGGCATGGTTCGAGACTTTGGCCTAAATGAAGAAGGAGGTGTCTGTTTAATATGCAAGTCCGTAGGCCTGAATACACCCTCAGAAGCCGGTGCCTGCACAGCGGCTCCGGACCCATCCAAGGTAGAGACATCCGCAGGTTCCACAGTTAAAGCATCTCGCGGCATACTGAGTGGGTCGCAGTAGAGGCCTGCAAGTCAGAAGTAGCGGGTATCAGAGGCTGCAAAAGCGACTGGCTTAGGAGAAGCGTCATTGGCAGCTTTGGACCTTGGCGACCTCTCTCTGTCTTTATCTTTGCGTTTTTATTGGAATCCCGGTAGTCAGATGGCTAACTGACATTTCTGGATAATTAAACAGAGAACCGAAATATTTAGAAGCGAAAATATGCCGAAAATGGATAGTGCGCTGATTAAATAAAGCACAAAACTGACAGCAAGGTACGTCGTGGTCAGGGCCTAGGCAAGAAATACAGTATGAATGAAAATCTTTGTGAGGTATTTGCTTTCCACTGCTGCTGCTTCTTCTTTCGGCTGCTCCCGTTAGGGGTCGCCACAGCAGATCAACTGTTTCCATTTCTTCCTGTCCTCTGCATCTTGCTCTGTCACACCAAACACCTGCATGTCCTCTCTCACCACATCCATAAACCTCATCTTAGGCCTTCCTCTTTGCCTGTTACCTGGCAGCTTCATCCTTAGCATCTTTTTCCCAATACTCTGCATCCCTCCTCAGCGCATGTCCAAACCAATGTAATCTTGCCTCTCTGGCTTTGTCTCTAAACCTTCCAACCTGGCTGACCCTCTAATATACTTATTCCTAATCCTGTCCATCCTCGTCACTCCCAATGCAAATCTTAACACCTTCAACTCTGCCACGTCAAGCTCTGACTCCTGCCTTTTTGTCAATGCCACTGTCTCCAACCCATATAACATAGTTGGTCTCACTACCCTCTTGTAGACCTTCCCTTTCACTCTTACTGGTACTCGTCTGTCACAAATCACTCCTGACACTCTTCTCCACCCACTCCATCATGCCTGTACTCTTTTCTTCACACTCACCATTACTCTGAACTGTTGATCCCAAGTACTTAAACTCATTCACCTTCGCCACCTCTACTCCCTGCATCCTCACCATTTCTCTATCCTCCCTCTCATTCACACACATATATTCTGTCTTAGTCTTGCTGACCTTCATTCCTCTTCTCTCTAGAGCATATCTTAACCCAGCCACTGGGGATGCACAAGCAAGTGCATTTCTTTGTGCCGGTCCCAAGCCCGGATAAATGGGGAGGGTTGCGTCAGGAAGGGCATCCTGCATAAAATTTTGCCAAACCATACATGCAGAAAACAGTACAGAAAACAGGTACTTGCTTTCCACAAGTAATGCAAATATTAAATTTTACTGACATCAGTAAGGTGCAAGAAAAAAAGTTTCCCCCACTGGGTACTTGGCTTTAGTTGAAGACTTCGGTTCTGAAACTCGAAAATGAAAATTTCAGGAGTCGGCCGACCAGCACTTGCGAACTGCTTCTGCTTTGGGCACCGCACAGCAAGAAAGACTGATGTAATGGCGTCGGTTGCATGTTTTATACCCCTGATGATCTGATGTCATGGAAGAAGGGACAGCAACTGACGCAGGACCCAAGACTTTGTTAATCAGGCCGACTGAGGGCTACTGCAAGCAGATAACCCAAATGTAATGACTGCAACAGTGAAACACAAAGAATATCTGCATAAGTATCAGCCTGCCAAATAGTGTGTGCACGAAAGCCAAATGTTAGAAATATAAATTCAAAATAATGTAATAGCTTTGTATCCAAATGGCTACTCTGTCCATATTACCAAGGAATGTAAATGGCCTTATAGGTATAGACAAACGGAAGGAGTAATGAATTATATTACAAAATGTGGAGTGCAAATAGCAAAGCCGCAGGTGACACATTTGGATAGAAATGAAAATGTGAATTTGACAAAGAAAGGAGTTCAGGATGGACATTTGTCAGAATATCAGGGACAAAGGGAAGTAATCACACTGATTGTTAGGCTCTAACAGTGACAAACAAAAGACAATGATGGTAGATTTGTGGTAGTTGAGGGTTGCTGGCAAGGGAGGAAGATTATACTGGCATGTATTTATATTCCACCAAAAACTACTAAAATGGAATTTAAGACAATTTTGATATAAATAATTAGCTATCAGCAGAGGATTATTTATTTATTTATGGAGACTTGAACTTGATCTGCAACAATAAGAATGCACATGGGGTACCTGGAAGGAAAAATATAACAAAACAGGGTAGATTTTTGAAGGAATATACGAAAATACTTAGTATGGAAGGTGTGAATTCACACTAGGAGCTCAAGACAATTTACACATTATTCCCCAAAGTACAATAACTGGACTAGACTAGAGAGAAATTATATTTCACAGGAGCATGCAAATCTAATTGAAAACCTTGACATAAATCTATTTCAGATCATGATGCAATAGAAATGAAGATAAAAATGAATGCTGATAAAGTAAAAGTGAGACACTGGTGTAGTCCTACTTGTCTGCTAAAATGACAGGAATTTAAGGAATGACTAAAGGAAATGATTTTATAATTATCAGGGACGACAAATTTCTTAAGACGGGATAGCTAGTGAATGGGATAACATGAAAATGAAATTTAAAACAGGGTAGAAATAAGACAAAGAGATATGTAAAAAGTAATGGGAGTTGTTTAGAAAAGCTGAAAAAAGTTAAAAGTGCTTCAGAATAAGGGAAATTTCACAGAAGAATGCAACTGCAGAGTGCTGCCCTCTAACTCCTCAGATCGAGTATTCCCCAAGCTAGACAGCAGCTACGGAAGTCCTAGACCACCAGATAGGACATCCCCACATCCTCTATAACCAACAAGATGGGGGACGGAGGGAGAGATAATGATGAATAGTGACATAGGATAACACAGATGCCAATGTAAGGTAAATACATAACTCTCTGATGTTATCCATCTCACTATTCCTCACTCTTGGGTCAGAGTACCCAGCTACCCTAAATCATGGGCAGCCTCACGGAAGAACATGCCGAAGAACTGTAGAGTCGAAGGAAGTCCTGTTCCTGGAGACTATGTCAAGTTTGTAGTGACTAACAAAGGTGCAAGAAGAAGACCAAGTGGCTGCCACATAAATGTCATTTATGGAATGATGGGCAAGATAGGCAGCTGATGTAGCCATTGATCTAGTGGAAGGAGCTCTGATTGGCCCTGGTAAGGATAAACCTTTGGATGAATAAGCAAAGGAAATGCACATCGAAATCCAACAGAAGATAGTTATTTTGGACAGTGCCTGACCCTTATTGTTAAGAAGAAATGCTACAAACAGTTGGTCAGACCAGCAGAAAGTTTTTGTACTGTCTAAGCAGAAATGAAAGTCTATGCACATCTAGCGTATGCAAGAGACATTCCCCCCTTAATAAGGAAATTTGAAAAGAAGACTGGCAATTGGATTGATTGATTCAAATTTGCTTCTGTGGCCACCTTAGGCAAGAATGAAGGGTTGGTCCAAAGAGCCACTCTGTCTTTATGAAAAACATGAAAGGTGGTTTGATAGAAAAGAGCCTGCAACTCCAAAACTCTTTTAGCGGACGTTATGGCTAAAAGAAAAGCCATCTTCCATGACAATAATTTGATATCACATGTGACCACAGGCTGTGTGTGTGAGAGATTGCAAGAAAAAAAGGGGAAGGACCCTTGACAGAAGGTCGGAGGAGAAAAAAACCCTTTCAGAAAGAAAGGCTTTACACAAGCGAGAGAAGAAGGCGGGTTCCTCACAAACATGGAAGTTGGAAATAGCTGCCAACTGCACTTTGACAGTCAAGAAGATAGCTCCATCCTGAAACAGCTAAGACAAGAAGAGCAAGATGTCTGAAATGGAAGCCGAGGCAGGATCAAGATTGCACTGCCTAGCCCAAATAGAAAACTGTTTCAACTTACTTGCGTAAATTTTTCTAGTGGAAGCCTTCTGAAAGGCTAGAATAATGTTCCTCATGGGAGAAGGCAGCCTGGGCTGATTCAGAATTACTGGAAGTGGACAAACCATACCATCAGATGAAGTGTCTGTAGGTTGAGAATCGGAAGCTGAGAGGGATGGGAAATTAGATCTGGAATGGGATCTAGTACCCAAGCAGGGTATTTTAATGAGACCGAAGAAGGGGAAAACCACACCTGCCGAGGCCAAAAGGGGGTGAGATGAGGATCAAGGTGGCCTTGAGGCAATGGGCTTTCTGAAGTACTCTGGGAATGAGAGACGAGGAGGACAGGCATAAAGGAGTCCTGGGGCCAATCACAAACCAGAGCATCCCTGGGGGACTTCCCATTTGGTGAACCAGGGCAAAATACAGGCTGCATTTGCGGTTGAGAGGGGAAGCAAACCGATCGCAGCTTGGCTGACCCCAGCGAAGGAAGATCTCTTTCCCCACCCAAAGGATTCAAGGACCATTTGTGAGAACTCATAATGGCCCTGCAGAGTCTGTCCACCAGGACATTGGACTCTCCTTGAATGTGCGTTCCAAAGAGAAAGCACCCAAGGACATCACCCATTCCCACACTCTCATGGCCTCTTGACAAAGCAGATACAAATGCGTACCACACAATTGCCATTTTTGTTCATGTGAACTGCAATAGTACCTAGAGGAAGACCGTCCTTGCACCGTGACAACTGCCCTTATCTCCTGGACATTGCTATGCAGTTTGGTCTCTGCTTCTGAGTATGTGCCTTGGACCATCTGTCCCTGAAAATGCCCCCACCCCACCAGGGAAGCATCCATGGTCAGTGTGGCACTGGGGGAGTAAGAGAGAATGGTCTGCCTGCTAGGAGATCAGGAGACCGGATGCAGCAAAGGAGATGACACCTGCAGACTAGTGTGAGGCAGATCAGCATTGACATTGGATAAACCAGGGAAGACCACTGAATCACTAGAGTCCACTGCAGAACCCTCATGTAGAACCTGGCTAACAGCAGTGAACAGATCACCACTGCCATGGACCCTAAGGCCCAGAGGACAAGGTGGGCCTGGGAATGAGACACATCGAGGAGACACTGAACGTGAGATCTGGTGAGGTGAACCTGATGGAGCAGGAGTGCTATGCAGTCTCTGACAGTGTCCAACTGAATCCCGATAAACTCCATATTTTGGGATGGAGTGAGGTTGGATTTGGGGAGGTTCATTGTAATTAATGCCTAGCTAGTCAAAAAGTTGTAAAATATATTGAGAGGCAGTGGCCAGACGATGCTTCATGGGAACTGTGAGGAGGTAGATGGTCCCGTCCTAAAAGCCTTCAGAAAGACAGACTACTGGTGGGGGGAGTGAAGACCAACCACACTTAAGCTTAAGTATTTCCAAGATGTTCCCAAAGGAAAAATTCTTGGGCAGAGACCTGGGGGACCCATCCCCTTCATCAAGATCCATAACCTTGGTGAGCGATTTGCCGGGGAGTCCATGTATGTCCTCTTACACAATCTCTTCCGAGGAACCTCCTTCAGGGGTGCCTTGGGAGGATTCGGAAAATAGGGGAACCCTGAGTGGGGCAGCTCCCACCTGAAGACTGGTTCGAGAGGGCTGACCTGGGACAGGATGAATGGGGTCTGCAAGGTGGGGCTGGGACAGTCCCCGGAAGGCCAGGGAGGAAATTCTCTGGGAGGAACAAGTCCTCTCTATGACACAGAAAGCCAAAGGACTGGACGATACCCCATCTGCACTCCCGGCAGGAAAGCCTGCCCAGGGAGAATGACCAGAGCAGGCCAGAACCTCCAGACCTCAGGACAGTACCTGTCAAGGGCCAAAGCACCAAGGAGAAGGGACCAGTCCAAAAAACAGGTCCAGAACCCCCACCCAAGGACTCCGGGGTGACCACTCGGGCCTGGGACTCAGCCTGCCCAATGGGAGGCTGAGCAGAAGTAGTCAGGGACTCAGATGGGGTAGGGAAAGAAGGGTCCCCAGGAATCCCAGTTTCCCTCCCTGTACGATCCCAGGGTCAGAACATCCAAAATCCACTTGGTCGGAGGAGAAGCCAACGAGGGGATAGGAGATGGCCCCCTAGCCAGATGGACAGGGGACATGAGAAGCCCCAACTCAATCTGAGCCTTAAGAAAAGACTTCATCATCCTATTCCATATCGGAAGGGAGTAATCTCCTGGAGGATCTAGAGGAGGTGGAGGACCTAGCTGGGGATGGGTGCAGAGATCTCAAGAACCGCCCCTCTAAAGAATGACTTCTGCTCTTGGGAGACAGAAGGCCTAAACTAACTAACAGTGCTCTATTCACTAACAATCAAGCAATAATAGTATTAAAGCAAAAAAATTGAAGAAATGCAGAACAGAGACAGAGCTTCTTACATCCCTACTCAGGAACTCAAACCCAGAAATCTGCATCTGTAGCTAACTGCGGCAAACAAGATCTAAGGGGTTAGAGGGCAGCAAGAAATCATGTGAGTGGGAGGAGCTCAAGACTAGAAGCTGTCTAGAAAGTTGCTGGCTTGGATCTGATGTTAGATCCAAGACCCAAGGCTGAAGAATAGTGACATGGATACCATTAGATCAAGTAGTAGGGGTTATCACCAAACTTAGGGGGCCTGTAACAAGAACAAATAATCAGAGAGCCCATGCAATTATTAGTTATTTTGGAAATGTTATGAAAATCTTTATAGAAGAATCTGGAACCTAAGAAAAGGCATAAATGGAAATATTTATAGAAGACTTAATTAAGTCAACATTAGAGGGAGATGAAGCACAATTAATAGTTAAGAGAGAGAGAGATGAGATAAAATAGTGATGTATAATCTGAAAACAGGGAGGTTATCAGGAACAGGCAGTACTCCTGTAGAAGTTTGGAAGATGGAATGGGTGAAAGTGATAAAGATTTGAAAGGTTTTAACAGTAGTTTAAAAGAGTGGAGTATTAGTGTCTTGGAAGAAAGCTGTGGTGACTGTATTACTCACAGAAGAAAAAAAAACATTTAGATGCACCTTTATATAAAGTACAGTTTTGTACCTACCATAAATGCAGATGTTCGAGTGTATACACTGCTGCAGTCATTACACTTGGGTTATCCTGCAGTCAGCCGGTTCCCCAGTCGGCCTGAGTTCCAAAGTCTTGGTCCAGCGTCGGATGCTGTCGCCTCCTCCCTGACGTCAGTGTGACAGGGGTATACAAGATGCAGCAGACACCATTTTCTTCAGTTTTTCTTGCCCCAGATGTCAGGTGCCTCTAAATAGTAGGCAATTCCAATTGTTAATAAAACGTACATAAGAAAAGCAAAAAAACAACTTACAGCTACCAGCAAATACTCCCCATAGGTAGTAAGGGTAGAAGACATAGGTACGTACCAGCCAGTAAGAGGGGAAGGAGGGAGGGTAACCTGGACTGCAGCAGTGTATACACTCCATCATCTACATTTATGGTAGGTACAAAACTGTACTATGTTCATCGTGTTACACTGCTGCAGTTATTACACTTGGGTAGAATCCCAAAGCTGAGGTAGGGTGGCTGGTTCTATAAGGCATTAGGGGTGGCTATAAGGCACTGCAGTGGTGAAGCCAGCTCTGGATTTAGAGTATAGAGGCAGATGGTAATGCTTGGTGAAGGTATGTACAGAACTCCAAGTTGCTGCTTCCAAAATATCCTTGGTAGGTACTCCCCTGAGGTAGGCAGTTGAAGTGGCTGTTGCCCTGGTGGAGTGAGATCTAATGCTGCTAGGTACAGGTTTTCCATGGTATGTGTAGCAGAAACGTATACCTATCCATTTTGAAATGGTCTGTTTTGAAATGGCTTTTCCCTGTGCTCCTGCAGCATATGCTACCAATAATTGCTCAGATTTTCTGAAAGCTTTGGTTTTGTCCAAGTAGAAGCATAACAGCCTGTGAATGTCCAAAGAGTGCAGTAGTCTCTCCCCTTTATTCTGTGGTTTAGGATAAAAAGTTGGCAGGTGAATAGTTTGGTTTAGAGCCACACTGGATACCACCTTTGGCATAAATGTAGGGTTAGTTCTAAAAGACACCCTGTCCTGGTGGAAAATGAGGAAAGGTTCCACTGCCATTTGCGCCTGTAATTCTGAAACTCTTTGTGCGGATGTTAATGCCAGGAGCAGAGCAGTTTTCCAAGAGATATATTTTAATTGTGCTGTGTTAGCTGGCTCAAAAGGAGGTAAAGTTAGGTTTTCCAAAACAAAGTTCAGGTCCCAAGTTGGAGTAGGTGCTCTACGGGGTGGTCTTATGTTTTTAGCCCCTCTGAGGTACTGTTTTAACAGAGGATCAGAGAAAATTGGTGGATCCGTGTTGTAATGAGCAGAGATGGCAGAGGCATGGATCTTGATGGATGAGAAGGAGAGGCCTTTGTCCAGCATCTCAGTTAAGTATTGTAGCATCTCAGGAATGTTTGGAACAAGAGGGTCAAGGCTGTGAGCTTGGTTCCAGGCACAGAATCTCTCCCATTTATCCGAGTAGGCTTTCCTGGTACAAGGCCTTCTGGCCTCCAAAATGACATCCATAACAGCTTTGGAGAGAGGCATTGCTTTCTTGACTAAGGAATCTTCCATGCAGCTAGGTTTAAGGTCTTTAGCTGGCTGTGTAGAATTTGATTGTTGTGCTGAGTCAGCAGATGTAGGATTGGAGGCAAAATCCAGGGTGGTTCTTGTGCTAAGCTTGTGCTTAAGATTGGGTACCAGTGCACCAGACTGGCCACAGCAATCAGGAGCATCTTTGGCTCTTCTTGCCTGGCTTTTATGAGTACCTTTGGCAGGAGAGGTAGTGGTGGGAAAGCGTATACTTGTAGGTTCTCCCACCTAAATGAGAGGGCATCCACTTTCCATGCTTGTGGATAGTAACTCCTTGTGCAGAATTTTTGTAGCTGGCAGTTTATTGGAGATGCAAACCGATCTATGTCCGGGCTCCACCATTTCTGTGTTAACATTCTGAATATTTGTGGATTCAATTCCCATTCGTGGGGATCTATGATGTTTCTGCTTAAGTCGTCTGCCAGTGTGTTTTTCTCTCCTGGCAGGAATTGTGCTTGCAGATGAACTTGAAGGTTTATAGCTGTGTTCCACAAGGTCATGGCTTGTCTGCATAGGGGGTAGGAGTGAGTGCCCCCTTGCTTGTTTATGTACCACATAACTGTGGTGTTGTCGGTCTTTACAAGAGTTGTCCTGGATGCAGCAGGTCCTTGAAAGCTATAAGGGCATTTTGTACAGCTAGCATCTCTTTTTGATTGATGTGAAGATGCTTTTGTTCTGCGGGCCACGTGCCCTGAATACATTTGCCTGCCATGTGTGCTCCCCAGGCATAATCCAATGAATCTGTTGTCAGTGTTTGCCTGGCTGTGGGTTGTGTAAAAGGCTGTCCCCCTTGTTGAGATGACAAGCTTGAACCCACCATTGAAACTCCTGTTGAAGGCAAGGGATTAGTGGTATAACTGTTTCCAAACTTTGACAGTGTTTGACACCATACATTCTTCAGGTACCATTGTAGTTTCCTCATATGCAGTCTGGCATATGGAATTAGTAGTATGCAGGATGCCATGTAACCTAAGGCCTGCAGAATTTTTCTTGCAGGGAATTGGGTCTTTGTTGCCATCAATTGAAAGTATTGAGTCAGTTGTCCTTGCTTGTCTGGCGTGAGATAAGCCATCTGGGCAGTTGTGTTCAAGCTGGCACCCAGGAATATAATCTCTTGTGAGGGCACTAGTTTTGATTTCTTTTCGTTTACTGTGTACCCCAGGCAACTTAATAACTTTTTTACAAATGCCAGATGCTTTAGAAGAATGTCCTTGCTCTCTGCTTGAATCAGGCAGTTGTCCAGGTACGGATAAATTTGAATTCCTTTCTGTCTGCAAAATGCAATTACTGGTGCCAGGCACTTTGTGAAGACCCTGGGCGCAGTAGATAAGCCAAAGGGCAGTGCAGATAATTGGTAGTGCATTGAACCAGCTATGAATCTGAGGTATCTTCTGCAGTTTTGTCTGATAGGGACATGCAGTTATGCCTCCTTGAGGTCCAAAGTCATGAGCCAAGCTTTCTTGCCCAACATGGGAAGAAGCTGCTGTAGTGTCAACATTTTGAATTTCGGAACATCCAGGTAAGTGTTTAGAGACGAAAGATCCAGAATGGGCCTCCAGGCTTTGTCCTTTCTGGGTACCAGAAAGAGTCTTGAGTAAAATCCTTGTCCTTGCTCCTGTGATGGTACCTTTTGAATAGCTCTCATATCCATGAGTGCTGTAATTTGTTTTTGAGCCTCTGCCCATTGATTTGGTGGCAGATTTGGCATTCCTTTTAACCTTGGCAGAGTGTGAAAGTGGAACCTGTAACCTTGAAATACAATGTTGAGAACCCATTAGTCTTTGGTGATTCATTTGCCAATTGTGGTAGAAGAGTGCCAGTTTTCCTCCCAAGGGGGCTACCAAGAGGGATTTGTTTGGCAGTTGTAGTGGGAAGTCATTGGAGCTGCTTTTTATACAGTTGGGGCCTGTCTTCCCCTTCTTTCTGGCCTGATGCAACTCATTGTCGAGGCCTGTAAGGACCTTGTGTTTGACCTCTACCTCTTGGACGTCTGTATCTTCCCCTTTGAGGTCTGTCTGTAATTGGAAAGGACCAATTCTTAGTTGACCAGTTTCTGCTAAATCTAGGAGGCTGAACCTGTAAGAAATCCTTCACCGTTTGCATAGATTTTGCCTTATCCTCCATTTTCTTTAATACCTCTTCTGCCTTAACTCCAAATAACACATCCTGCTGCAAAGGTGCATCCAATAATTTTGCTTTAACATGATCTGGTAACATATGTTCTTTTAACCAAGCATGTCTTCTAATGACAGAGCCTGTAACTGCTGCCCTGCAAGAGGCCTCTACAGAATCAAAACCACATTGCAAAGTATGCTTTCCCACTTGTTCAGCTGCATGCAATAAATCCTGCATCTCTTTAAAATTAGGAGGATCTGATTCTGGTAGCATGTTTTGTTTTAACTGAGACAGTAAAAATTGCTGATATTTTAGCATGTGAAACTGGCAGTTTAAGGCTCTCATTGCTAAAGTTGCAGACGTATATACTTTCTTTCCCCATCTGTCTAATGCTCTGGAATCTCTGTCAGAGGGAACTGGATTCTTGGCTGATGATGCCTTAACTCCTTTGGGTCCCTAAGAAATAGTTTCAGGGTCAGCTACAGGGCTTTTATACAGAAATGTATGCGAGTCAGGGACTCTGTAGTATCGGTCAGGTTTAACAGGGGCTGGAGGTAAGGAATCAGGATTTAAGCTGGATTCAGTATACACATCATCCACAATATCTAACACTGGTGGAATAGCAAGGGGTCTGTGTTGAGGTAATAAAAGGAAGTCTCTGAGCCTTTTCTTGGATTCTGAGTAATCCTGGCCTTCCCAGTGGAAATGCTCCCTCATGGTATGTATGGTTTTCCCAAAGGAGTAGTCCTCAGGCGGTGAGGCTGATGGAATTGATTCCTCAGCATCAGAATCCTCATAAGGGGGTAAAGAGCATCCTAGGTCTGAGGATGAATCAGAAGAGATGGACACCTGGTCGGATGAGTCATAGTCTGCATCTTGTCTAGGCCTTTTATCAAGAGGTGGATGGGACCCCATGATCAGAGTGATTAGGTCTTCGGCCATTTTGAGCATTTGTTTCTTAGGCATGGAGGCCTGCCCTGGAGAATACTGTATTTGTTTCTTTGATTTTTAAAGAGGCTTAGACTTAGCTGTGGGTTTAATGCTTAACTGAGTAGGTCTGAAGACACCCTCTGAAGCTGTGGGTTGCTCAGCTACTCCGGGTCCCTCTGAAAGGTTAGTCTCGGTAGGCTGAATAACTTGTGTGTCCAAAGGCCCAGTCATCTCCACGTGGGAGTCAGAGGCGGCCTGTGGTTCTATAGAAGCGGTCGTCAGGGGCTGCGAAGGCACCTCGCTGAAAACCGGAGAACCGGCGACTTGCCTAGAAGAGGCTTCGTCGTCAGTTTTGGGTCTCGGATGCCTATCCTTGACTTTGCGCTTTTTGTGTATTCTGGTCATCGGAAGTTCCGACGGCATGGTATAATTGAATTTTCTACCAAAATAATGTTGGGCAAAGCTATAAGGGCATTTTGTACAGCTAGCATCTCTTTTTGATTGATGTGAAGATGCTTTTGTTCTGCGGGCCACGTGCCCTGAATACATTTGCCTGCCATGTGTGCTCCCCAGGCATAATCCAATGAATCTGTTGTCAGTGTTTGCCTGGCTGTGGGTTGTGTAAAAGGCTGTCCCTTGTTGAGATGACAAGCTTGAACCCACCATTGAAACTCCTGTTGAAGGCAAGAGATTAGTGGTATAACTGTTTCCAAACTTTGACAGTGTTTGACACCATACATTCTTCAGGTACCATTGTAGTTTCCTCATATGCAGTCTGGCATATGGAATTAGTAGTATGCAGGATGCCATGTAACCTAAGGCCTGCAGAATTTTTCTTGCAGGGAATTGGGTTTTTGTTGCCATCAATTGAAAGTATTGAGTCAGTTGTCCTTGCTTGTCTGGCGTGAGATAAGCCATCTGGGCAGTTGTGTTCAAGCTGGCACCCAGGAATATAATCTCTTGTGAGGGCACTAGTTTTGATTTCTTTTCGTTTACTGTGTACCCCAGGCAACTTAATAACTTTTTTACAAATGCCAGATGCTTTAGAAGAATGTCCTTGCTCTCTGCTTGAATCAGGCAGTTGTCCAGGTACGGATAAATTTGAATTCCTTTCTGTCTGCAAAATGCAATTACTGGTGCCAGGCACTTTGTGAAGACCCTGGGCGCAGTAGATAAGCCAAAGGGCAGTGCAGATAATTGGTAGTGCATTGAACCAGCTATGAATCTGAGGTATCTTCTGCAGTTTTGTCTGATAGGGACATGCAGTTATGCCTCCTTGAGGTCCAAAGTCATGAGCCAAGCTTTCTTGCCCAACATGGGAAGAAGCTGCTGTGTCAACATTTTGAATTTCGGAACATCCAGGTAAGTGTTTAGAGACGAAAGATCCAGAATGGGCCTCCAGGCTTTGTCCTTTCTGGGTACCAGAAAGAGTCTTGAGTAAAATCCTTGTCCTTGCTCCTGTGATGGTACCTTTTGAATAGCTCTCATATCCATGAGTGCTGTAATTTGTTTTTGAGCCTCTGCCCATTGATTTGGTGGCAGATTTGGCATTCCTTTTAACCCTGGCAGAGTGTGAAAGTGGAACCTGTAACCTTGAAATACAATGTTGAGAACCCATTAGTCTTTGGTGATCATTTGCCAATTGTGGTAGAAGAGTGCCAGTTTTCCTCCCAAGGGGGCTACCAAGAGGGATTTGTTTGGCAGTTGTAGTGGGAAGTCATTGGAGCTGCTTTTTATATAGTTGGGGCCTGTCTTCCCCTTCTTTCTGGCCTGATGCAACTCATTGTCGAGGCCTGTAAGGACCTTGTGTTTGACCTCTACCTCTTGGACGTCTGTATCTTCCCCTTTGAGGTCTGTCTGTAATTGGAAAGGACCAATTCTTAATTGACCAGTTTCTGCTAAATCTAGAAGGCTGAACCTGTAAGAAATCCTTCACCGTTTGCATAGATTTTGCCTTATCCTCCATTTTCTTTAATACCTCTTCTGCCTTAACTCCAAATAACACATCCTGCTGCAAAGGTGCATCCAATAATTTTGCTTTAACATGATCTGGTAACATATGTTCTTTTAACCAAGCATGTCTTCTAATGACAGAGCCTGTAACTGCTGCCCTGCAAGAGGCCTCTAGAGAATCAAAACCACATTGCAAAGTATGCTTTCCCACTTGTTCAGCTGCATGCAATAAATCCTGCATCTCTTTAAAATTAGGAGGATCTGATTCTGGTAGCATTTTTTGTTTTAACTGAGACAGTAAAAATTGCTGATATTTTAGCATGTGAAACTGGCAGTTTAAGGCTCTCATTGCTAAAGTTGCAGACGTATATACTTTCTTTCCCCATCTGTCTAATGCTCTGGAATCTCTGTCAGAGGGAACTGGATTCTTGGCTGATGAGGCCTTAACTCCTTTGGGTCCCTGAGAAATAGTTTCAGGGTCAGCTACAGGGCTTTTATACAGAAATGTATGTGAGTCAGGGACTCTGTAGTATCAGTCAGGTTTAACAGGAGCTGGAGGTAAGGAATCAGGATTTAAGCTGGATTCAGTATACACATCATCCACAATATCTAACACTGGTGGAATAGCAAGGGGTTTGTGTTGAGGTAATAAAAGGAAGTCTCTGAGCCTTTTCTTGGATTCTGAGTAATCCTGGCCTTCCCAGTGGAAATGCTCCCTCATGGTATGTATGGTTTTCCCAAAGGAGTAGTCCTCAGGTGGTGAGGCTGATGGAATTGATTCCTCAGCATCAGAATCCTCATAAGGGGGTAAAGAGCATCCTAGGTCTGAGGATGAATCAGAAGAGATGGACACCTGGTCGGATGAGTCATAGTCTGCATCTTGTCTAGGCCTTTTATCAAGAGGTGGATGGGACCCCCTGATCAGAGTGATTAGGTCTTCGGCCATTTTGAGCATTTGTTTCTTAGGCATGGAGGCCTGCCCTGGAGAATGCTGTATTTGTTTCTTTGATTTTTAAAGGAGGCTTAGACTTAGCTGTGGGTTTAATGCTTAACTGAGTAGGTCTGAAGACCCCCTCTGAAGCTGTGGGTTGCTCAGCTACTCCGGGTCCCTCTGAAAGGTTAGTCTCGGTAGGCTGAATAACTTGTGTGTCCGAAGGCCCAGTCATCTCCACGTGGGAGTCAGAGGCGGCCTGTGGTTCTATAGAAGCGGTCGTCAGGGGCTGCGAAGGCGCCTCGCTGACAACCGGAGAACCGGCGACTTGCCTAAAAGAGGCTTCGTCGTCAGTTTTGGGTCTCGGATGCCTATCCTTGACTTTGCGCTTTTTGTGTATTCTGGTCATCGGAAGTTCTGACGGCATGGTATAATTGAATTTTCTACCAAAATAATGTTGGGCAAAATCAAACCGACGTTTAATAGTGCGCTTGTTAAACTTAGCACAAAACCGACAACCAGTGACGTACACATACCACAAGCAGAAGATCATAGATCAAAAGTGGAAATAATGAACTTGAAATGGGGGAGGGGCTAGAGGAGAATTTGAAAGATAACGAGGGAGAAGAATTCTGGATGCAATATCCTTAAGGAGACCACCACCACCCATACAAAATATTATATTCATAAGTTAGCAGAACATTTTCTAAGAGCTAACCCAAAATGGGAATGGAGATGGGGTGTTTCCTGGTAGGAATGGCTGCAAATATGGGTAAAGAAAACAGGAAAGGGGAGCTGGAATTCACAGGAGAAAATTGTCAGAGGAACCAAGGCACTATGAGCAATAACGACGGAAGGAAAAGTAACAGTGGGATGAGGCCAAGTAGAAGCTTGGACCACAGGTTACAGACTACCGTCTCTACCAGCGATTGATATCAGATTATAGGCAAAGAGAAAGGGATAAGGGAATTTTAAGCAAAATTCCAACCTCAATATAGTTTTTAGCAGAGTCTAGAACGGAAGCTGCTGTTAAAAAAAATGAATAATTAGTAGAGCATGTAAAATACTGCATGATAATTAAGAATCAGATGTTAGATAAGGAAGAGAAACTGGAAATGTATGGCTCCTATTTATGCAATGAAGTACAGAAGCTTCAGGATTTTGGCTTGGATGAATTTGCATAGGTGTTTTTATACTGCAAGTAAACTTCAGAGACTTTTTCCTCAAGTAAACAGCAAATGCAGGAAATGTTACAGGAAAAAGAGAGGTAACAAATGCATGGCTTTTGGGAGTGTAACAAGTTGGCAGATTTTAAAAATTCCTTACACAGTACTCTGTCAGAAATGTTGAGAGAGCATATGTATTTTTGAGCTGCAGCACAGGATCTGAATTGCCTAGATATAACGAAGAACCTAAGTTTAATGCAAATGGCTACCAAAACAAAACATCTACTAGAAAATGGGTATCAAAAAATAAATCAACTCTAATTGAAGTAGTGAATACAGAAAAGGAAATAAATGGATTGGAGGTGGGACTAACAGAAAGCGCAGTAACAGAGAAATAAACGGAATTTGTGGGAACAATACATGCAACATATTGCTCAAGAGGAGGAGAGAGGCTGATGGGAAGGCAGAAGTTTAGCAATTTATGTAATGTTGGAGGGATTGGAAAAAGAGGAAAACCTGTCTACTGCATGAAAACAACAGAGGAAATGTTTGGATTTTTATTTTCTATTACTGTATGTGTACCTATGTCACCTTTAAAAATGTCATGTTTACTAAACATGTCTGAAAAAAAATACCTGAAACAGATTAAGCACCCATTACTCTCCCAGTTTTAACAAATCCATTATAATACCAGGGTACTAATTTTAATTTACAGAAAAATGAAACAGTCATTCAGAATGCAGTCAGCAGTACTACCACTGACAAAACCCCACTGCAAGCGAAAAAAAACTTCCATTTGATGGGGAACGGGTCACTCATGCAGTTGCAGAGGCACAAATGGATTGGGCCTATAACACAGCCAGGAGCCACTACTTTACCTGCTGATACTTATAGCACTTCAAGTTGCAAAAGCAGAAACTGCACAAAAGTAAATCCTTCAAAGATACAATTCCAAGCCACATATTATTACTTCAAACACCAAAACTTGAAGGCAGCATGGGCAACACTGAGCAATCACAGTCTTACAAAAATGTGGCCCTGCACGTGCCTTTGCATTGTATAGCTCTTTACTCACAAAGATGACAAAAGAAATTAAGCCCTGCAATGAAAATCTAAAATATTTAAGCCATTATCAGAAAACAAATTCATATACTTTGCTTACATAAAGGCTGTTCCAAAAACATTTGAGATTTTTCAGATGCATTACCTCTCGTACTTTGGGATGCACAGGAGAATTCCTGGGCAGGTGAACACCATGGTGCATAAAATCTTGTATGCAACTTGTTTCAATGGTCTGGAAAGTAAATGGGGAAAAAATAAATCAGCTTACTTTCTTACCTTTTAAAATTATCATAAAGTAGACTCTGCAAATAGTTTGAGTATATTTGGTAGACACTGGTAGTTTTCGGACAAGATGCAAATCAAACTGACAAGTTCATCAAATGTGAAAATGAAATATTAGTTATAAATCGGAGCATTTCATATCAAACAAATCATATTCATTTATCCCATAAATGACTATAGCAAAACATGAACCGCTCAAGCTGAAGAGGTTAGCCACATTCTTGCTAATGAAAAAATAAGGTTTGGAGGGGGGTGAGGAAGGTAGCTCTTTGAAAATTATAGAGCTGACTTATAAGGAGTACAAATGTAACATGAAGAAATGCCTCAGAGTGATTGCAAAAGTGGAAACAAGTGATGGAACAGAGGCATCTACATAAACAGACATTACTGAAACACAGTGGCGGCTGGTGACTTCAAATCTGGAGACAGCTGAATGGGTGGGGTCAATGGGAAGGGGTGTGGCCAACCAGAAAGGGGAGGAGCTATGTTCAAAACCACAAAAACTAACTAAATACACTGCACTGGGTGCGAAACCGTCATTATGAGAGTCCAATCAAGACAAAATGAAGTGTAGAAGAATAAAAATATTTCAATGCATTGGCTGCATAACAGCTTACTTAATATCTAGATGGAAACAAAAAGGTTGTGAGGCATGAAAAAATAAATTACTTTTTAAATACATTAATGGAATACCAGTCAAAATCAAGTATAAGAAAAACAAGCAGCACTCAACTCAAACCACTTCTTGCACTGCAGTTCTAATTATAATTTATATTCAGCTTTATTAAAGTACCAAGTAACATGCTGAAAGTAGAAATCTCTGATGCCCCCACTTGTAAAAATGTTTCTTATCCAAAAAAAGACCTGCTGCCTGACAACTATCTACTTGTTTCATGGGGAAACCATGATCAAAGTAAAAAATGAAAAGCAAACAAGAAATAAGCTCAAGATGCATTGCTTAAAAGGATTACTGTACAGGTTATTGACCACACAATTGGCATTCTGTTTAGTTTATGGGTAAAGCCTGCAGAGATGATTGGAAGTCTCCAAGTGTAATGAACTTCTTAAAATAATGTAATCCTGTCCTTTATTACAAATACTGTCATATGCATTTCAATACCCAAGGCTTATACGTTATCTAGTTAAGTATTCTCTACATGGCAACAACAGAAAGGCTTTCGATGTTGGCAATTCTTTAGCAGTATGCTTATTAAAGCTTACTTGCATCTTACAATCTCAGCCAAGCTTACCTGATGGTCATTAAAGTATTGCTACTTAAACATAGAGCAACAGGCACTTTGAGTAATAAGCATACATCAACAGTACAAAAAATATGACAGAAACCAGACTATTCTGGAAAAATCAAGGACAGATGAAAAGCCACTCTAGTACTTGTGTCTACCTTGGATGGGGGGGATACTCTGCACATTTACACTGCATAACTACTCCTTGCCTTGCTTCGACACATCCAGAGCCACTACATGGGGGAATGGGGTGCAACAAGTATGTCACAATTTGAAATGTCTCTGGCTGACTGTGATGGCCCTGACACATTTTCATACCTCTCAACCTCAGAGCAAGAAATCTGGACAAAGCCATACAAAGAAGTGGGACAAAGGCCAAAAAATAAGGACAATTTTTAAATATTGCTCTTATAAACTTAGAAAGATAATAGAATAGGTCTTGCATTAGTATGAATTTTCTGAATGGTATGAAATCTGAAACTCAAATGTCTGTCATTATTTTCTAACTTCAGTCTTTAATGATTTGTCACTAATTTGCCAAAAAAAACACAATTTTATGAAAAATGGACCAAAAATGTGATGCAAAAATATAAAATAGCCACACAATACAGCTGGGAACCTGTCAAAGAAGGGACATTTTTAATAATAGTACTGCTAACTTGAGCAGCTGACAAAATAAAAGAATCTACATGCATTTCTGAAATAAAAGTAATCTATAACTCTGATTATTACAGTTATTTCTAAATTGTAAACCCTCCATGTTTTCTTCCAAAGTTGCTATTTTACGGAGGGATTATTAGGGGAAAAGCAACATTTTGAGCCAAATTCGGGGACAGTTGAGAGGTTTGGCTATGCCTAAATTCTATAAAGCAATTTATTTATATGTACCTCTCAACCTGTTAATGCAATAAATCTGGACAAGGCCAAATATATTGGGGGAACATAAACAGTACTAAAAATTGCTCTTGTATAAACTGAGACAGTTGATAGAACAGATCTTACTTCAGCATGCATTTTTCTGAAGGTTATGAAGTCTGAAACTCAGTGTCATTGGTGACTTAATTCCTAAATAATTTTCCAGAAAACCACAAATATGAGGAACAAACCAAAAATAAGAAGCAAAAATCTATTCATTCTGTGAAAATCTGGACATTTGGGAGGTATAGTTCAGCTGGGGCTGTCTGAGTTTGCCACCCTTCCCCCTCACAAAATTATGGTCGAATGGAGCCCCCCCCCCGCAGCCATTCCAACGATCCATTACTTGGCTAAATCACTCCACTTACCATATGTGCATACTGCTTTACTTCTATGATGATCTGGATTTCATTTGAAAGTTTTATTTTGCATTTTACAGCACAAACGCTAAGACATCTGCTAAACAAAGCAACGCAGTCTCACAATGAAAACAGGCTTAGCATTAAAAACATCTCTGCCCTTGAAACGCACATTCAATGAAACAGCATTGAAACCCACATTCAAAGAAAATACATTTTGCCAGTGGCAGATAAAGATTAACTTTGGGCTGTTTTCAAATCATAGGCCCCTTGCACATGAAACATACATGTGCTCTTTGATACACCTTCCTGATTCTACTAAATTATATTCCTTGTACAATACAGTACAGCTGTTAGACGGCATTTTAAATTTATTGTTTTGAACATTTTTCCAGTAAACAATGAAACAAAATGCATGCACCAATGACAAAACTACCCAATTCAGAACATTTCCATCATAAAAGTCTACTCAACCTTCTACAGTCCACCAGTATCAGTAAATATGCACAATTTCTGAAGTAGTAAAAGTCATCTAAATAATTCCACATTAAAGAAATCTATAACAATGAAGAGGTTGCTGCTAGCAAACAACTTTATATGTCACTGTTTATTCATCTACAAATAAAGTGCCTGCTGCCCTTGAGGAATAAATTGCCTATGTTGCATGCATTAAAAAAAACAATAAGCTAGTAATATCGCAATAGGGACTGTATGGCAAACTGATAGGTTCATAGTTACTACTCTAGGTATCTTTGCCAAAAAGACTGCAGCATCCACCCACTTTACAACACAGTACAGTATCAGCAATGCATCTATCTACTGTGGGAGTAGAACCCACAGCCTTCTGCATCAAAAGCAAGTACACTACCTGTTGTGCTATTAATGCAAGCAGACTCAGAATAAGCAGCACTAAAGTTTTGTTCCCCTGCAGCTCTCAGCTCCTTGTAAAATCTACTCGACACGCAGTTGTATCTCTGAACTTTACAGTACAAGAAATCTGGAAAAAGCCGAAATTTATTGGGGGGGGGGGACGACAACCAGGGACACATTTTAAACATTACTTGTATAATGTTGGAAAGTTGCTAGAATAAAATGCTGTGTTACCACCATACATTTCACTGCCACATCTTTAACCCAGGGGACCCTGTGCAAAACAGTCAGAGAAACATACCACTATGCCAAATCAGCCGTTTTGTAAGAGAGAGGAAGATAAACTTAAATGGCTACCATTTAGTGAATTCAGTTCTCAGCATAGCTGTCAACCTCTTGGCACAAAACACCTGAACAAAGCCAATAATGGGGAGGATTACAGCCCCCAAACATTCAGTGAATTCAGTTCTCACTATAGCTCTCAACCTCTTAGCAAAAAACATGAGGACAAAGCCAGTAATGGGGAGGGAATACAGCCCCCAAACATTCAATGAATACACTTCTCACCATAGATAAATAACTTTCAACCTTAGCACAAATACCTGGACAAAGCCAATCATGGGGAAATACAGTCCCTAAAATAGGGACAAATTTCAAATATCCATGTTATAAACTTAGACAACTGGGGCATTTTACACACACACACACACTAAATGTATCCCCTAACCTCACCCTAACAGTAAACACTCACAATTAAATACACTTAATTGAGCCCCTTACCTAACTCTTACTCTAACCCCAACTCAAACACATTCTCAATCACACACACACCTGACAAAAAAAATGTTAGATAAACTGGATGTTCAACCAAAAAAACATGGTACTTCCACCTATCAACGAAAGCCATCTTTGACCAGGCAACTGGAATCCATATATATATATATATATATATATATATATATATATATATATAGATAGATAGATAGATAAATAGATGGCTATATAAATCTATACATATTGATAGTGTTCAAACTATGAACATTCTGTCTTTTAAATTAACTTCTCTGCAAATATGTTGCTTTCTGCTGCTTATGTTGTAAACTAACTTATGTAACATTACATTAACTGGCATATATAAGATACATTTTTAGAATAAAATTATATACTGTTGTTCCTCTGGAGCCCCGGTCATGAGTGAAAAGGGTCACTGACCAGTCCACTTAGGTTATCAGGGTGCAATAAATAAAAAAACTCTGTCAAAGTCTCTGTAGACTGTGCTCCACCAAATGTGCTGTCTGTCCTTGGAGAAATATCTAGGTAATACTCACTGTATTCTACTCTGGTCTTCTTCCTCTTCTTCTACTTCTTTCTTCAGCACAGCAACAGCACCAAAATATAGGTCGCACAAAAAAAAAATATAGGTAAATGATAAAATCCTTCCTTCCCTTGTCAGCCACGACTCGCAAGTGAAACTGTTTGATTCTCGCTCTTTTCCCAGCACATAAAGCCCGGGAAGAGAGCGACAACCAATCAACAACATTTAGCCTAAGCACGTCATGTACGTGCCTGCGGACATCGCAGTCCGAACCCCTTCTAATTCTATGCAGTTTGGAACTGCATAGACTGCTGGGCATCACACTGATGCCTTAATTTCCTCTCCGGGCTGCAGCAAAAACAAAAAAAAAAAGTCTTTATTTAAAACCACCGCAACTCGAGCCAGTTAACTTGCCGAGGCAGGAAGGACCGGCTTGCTGATAATGCTGAGTGACCGCGGAGACACAATAAAAAAAAAAAATAATAATACAGTAAATTAATTAAATTATACACTGTCCACAAGGCTGAGGGGGCTGCAGTCCGATGCCACGAGCCACCCCTGCTGAAACTAGTGAACGTTTGACAAAACAACTGCAAATATGGTAAGGTACTCAGACAAATACAGATGACAAATTACTTCACTTCTGTCTTTACATGTACATAGCACGTGGGCAAAGTCCTTCCCTGACATGAAGCAGAAGGCATTCCCCAGAAATGAAATCTCTCTCTCACTTTTTCCTGCAATACCAGATTTGTCCAGTGTATGACAAAAACCTGTAAATCATAGGCAGGTGGACAATTCAGAAGTCACAGACTCTAAACTACAAAATATCCATTTGTGTGACAGTGCAAATCATACATATTATGAATGACTCTAGCGTAAGGTCTTTTCCAACATACTGATCCCAAGTTCAGACTCTTCCACCATTAACATTCTAAAAATGACAAAAAACAAGTTGCCCATCTCAAGATAAAACAAAAAATATAATACTGGCTCTAAAATACTATGCACCTTATTACAGTTCTCACTAGTACACCACAATGTAATTTTTTTAGCTGAAAAAAGCCATCTTCATCTCTTCTGATGACACTAGCATTTTAAAATCCTTTACAGTAGCATCCAAATTCACCCCATACAGTGCATCATGACACTATAAGAAAAAGATGGGGGGGGGGGGCAGGAAAAGATAACAGGATTACCAAAAATCATGGCTTGAAACTAAATGCCAAAAAAATGCATTACTGTATCCTTTGGGAAATCATCTATCCTTGGGAACTACCACACTGACAACACACCCCCAAAAGATGACCCAGGTGTTCATGATTTGACAACGTATGTGGACAGTGACCTAACTTTTGACCAGCGTGTCCACTGTTGCAAGTAATGCCTTCTATACTGCACAGTCAAACAAAGATTCTGTCTAGATCTAGGCATGTCATTTTTCACCTTTGCTCAGCCCTCCTTAGGCCAATAACTGAGCATAATGCCCTCTGTGGTATGTACCTGTCCAGACATGCAACAAATGCAAAGATCATGGAGATACCTTACTAAAAGCATACAAGGCCTAAATAACATGTCCTATATGGGCCAACTAAAAGCCCTGTCATTATACAAGGTATCCTACAGAATGCTATTAGTTGACCTGTGTCTGGCATACAAGGCACCCTCTAGCCCAGTACTGATGGATTTTACTGCTCAACAGCAAATCAGACAGTATCAGAAATACTCAATCCAGGGATCTAAACCTCTTCTACCTCAACAGAATGGTTTGGAGAAACAGGTATAACTCACAGATGATACTGCTACCCTGGAACAGACTCCCTGTCCACATAAAACAAAGTTCACCCTTGTCCATATTCAAGCATAACTTAGATGTATAGATGAAGAACTGAAAATTTACCTCAGGACTGCCCCCTCTATTACTAATGGACAGAGGCAGCTCCTAAATGTTTTATCCCATCCATGGGTCCCTTCAAATTATTGGTGGTTGACAGCCGCGGTGGTGCAGCGGTTAGCATTGCCACCTCACAGTAAGAGGTTCTCCGAATTGAATCTCGGCTGGGGTGCCTTCTGTGCAGAGTCTGCATATCCTTCCCTGTGGTCGTGTGGGTTTCCTCCGGGTGCTCCGGTTTCCTCCTACATTTCAAAGACATACAGTAGTGGATTGGACCTTGGCTTGAGATGACTGTCACTGTTGAAGTGACGCCCTGACCCCATGTGGAAATTGGGGAAAAAAGGAGATTAGGATGGATGATCCCTGTTGTTCTCATAGGTTCATAGTTTAGTACTAAGCTAACTGCGAGACTCAAACCCTGCACCTTGTGTTTGTAAGGCAAAGACCTTAGCCATTAAGCCACCCTCCCAACCCAATCATTAGGGGCAATATATAATTATTGGCCAAGAAACAGGCAAGGCCATTCTCTAACAAAATAGGATAGGTTAATTACAGCACTAAAAGGGCAGTGACTAGGCTTGAAATGGCCCGCAAGTGCAGTTAGCCTAGTACTTAAATATGAACCAAAATGATGATGATGATGATGAAGCCTGTCGGCGAAAGTTTTATGCTTGCTTAATAAACCAACGGTTTTACTGTGTTTCAAGCATCTGCTTTTTTATTTTTGAAGCTATACTTTTGGACTTTCTGGATTTACGGCTACCCACTATTGTGATTTTGACTTAAATATGAACCCATGACTGCAAGTGCTCATCAACAGGGCCTTGGGACTACCAGCTGCTGTACCACTTTCCCACTAGATTCTCCCAATCCAAGTTTGCACAAGGACCCTGCAGTTGCCTACAAAAACATGCACTTTTGAGAAAAATCTTAGGCCTCCACCTTTTGAGGACAGTAGGAGGGGTAAAGCGTGGACACTTTAAACAGGTGTATGTTTTTCAAAAAGCATACATAAAGAAGTTCTTGCAGTGGTCCTTACTTGCAATCTAGCAAACAGATATACTTAGGAGGTCTGTGTTCTTTTAGGCATGACATCTGACTAAAGGAAAAGCAACTCATGGAATCTGCATATTGTTTTTTTCTAAAGGCTTCATTAAGTGTGCAAAAGGTAGTATAAATTACACATCTGGAGTAATATGCCAAGGAGTTCCTTGGTCCCATGTCTGGAACTCTATTTAATTATACAGTTTGGAACTCAATTATTTAATCCTAGATTCGTATGTAGAGGGCATTCAAAGCACTCATGAGGCCAGATAGAAGGCTCTGTGAGACAAGAATAGTACCCCAATTTAAGCCTTCTTTCTTTCTAAGGAAACTGGAAACAAATCGGTCTTCTTTCAGCTCACCAAACAATCAGAAGTGCCAGCAAATGAAAGATATATTAAAATGGGGGGGGGCACCTGTACTTTTCCACACCAGCTGAAAGATAAGTGACTACTGAAAGTCAACTTTCAGAGTAGAGTTATAGGGTGAAGCTAGACAACAAATTATACTACAACAGTAATCCTACAAACTCTTGCATAACTAAGTGTGACCTTAGATGATGTAGAAGAAGACTAATATTTGCACTGCAAGTTGCACATCTGGAGATATCCAGTATTTGTTTTGCTAACTATACAGAAATATGAAACATTTAAATGTAAATATGTCAAACATACACTTACAGAGGAATTTCTTGTTGCCACATGAAAGCTTGTGTCTGGTTAACAAAAAATGTTCTAACAACATATGTCTATGTTATACAGTTTAAGATATGAAAACTTATTTGTGAAAGTTTACAAAAAATATAATTTAGGGTTTGTGTGCATTATAATATATTACAGTATTTATGGAAAAGACTATGATTCCACAGACTATTACAATTGTAAAGAACACTTTTTAATGAGAACATTGCTATTTGTTCAGGTTTAATAGCTTTTATTGTTCACAAAATATTTACATTTGTTTATCTTATTTTTTTAAGTTTATTTTACTCAAAATGCTCTGGAATGCAAGACATGTGCAGACTGCTAGAGGTGCAACATTCTGCACCACAAAGGTGTTAATGAGTTGATCTTTGTATTTATCAGACAGGTGAACTGGAGCATTTGTACCCCCCTCTTCAGTCATGACTTGCATAACAAAACTGAATACAGCATATTACCGAATTGTTTAATAATGTGCAAAGAACAGTAAAAGGCAAAAAAAAAAAAAACTGACTAGGTTATAATTAGAATATTGACATTACTTACTATAATGCATCTGCCAAGGAGTCCAGTCTTGTAGGGTTATACAAAGCATCTGAGAACATTTAAGTTGCTACACAACAAATCCAGTACAACGACATTGACTTTGCTGCTGCAGATGCAGCTTTAACTGTTAGATGACAGAGCCAAATATAGGCAGTTGATAGAGAGTGTTTGGGAGGAAGTGTCAAACAGAAAGGCCCAAGAGACAGAAACAAGTTCTGCTATGGCACTATACCCAAGAAACAAACTACCCTTGCTTCAAAGCCAAAAGTCTCCTACAAGGAAAAGCAGCTCACAGGTAAAATCACAGATCTCACTCCCAACCCTATAAGCAAACAACTAAATAACCACAAACGTTTTGAACATGCCCCCCGGCAACACATCAAAACTCCCACACAACTCTATCCACTATCAGACTATGCAGCTATATTTTACTTTACTGCCATTTCCCCTAAAGAAACTAAATCTCTTCTCTTAAAACGAAATTACACTTACAATAAGTTCAGTAAGCTACGCCCACTTTCCTCAAATTAGCAGCAGATAAAACAGCAAAACCACTGACACATTTTTAACTTATCGCTTACAACTTCTGTTCCCACAGAATTCAAACACATCATCATTTCCTCTACCAAAAGTCCACTCATCCTCCCAAATGAAAGATTATAGAGCTATTGTCAATCTCTATCAGTTAACAAAAATATATGAAAACATGATATACAAGCAACTATTTAAATACATAAATAGCTAGGGCTTCCATTGTGATCACCAACATTCCTTCAGAAACTCCATCATCAATACAACAGTTCTCATTTTCGCAACTGATAAGAGCTATATAACAACTGCCTTATGACATCCAGAATTTTCACAGACATAACCAGGTCATTCAAGACACAGTTAATCATTTTATCTACAAACTTAAAAATGCTGAACTTTGGAGACAATACAACTATATAGTTCAAAATTACCTGAAAAACAGAACCTTCAAGTTCTACAGTAATAACACTTTCTCTCAAAAAAAGAACCCTTAACACTAGGATCCCACAATTAAGTGTTAGGCCCCCTTCTCTTAATTTCACACTAGACCTCCCCAACATAAAGCTGATGACATTCTTATGTTAAACTCCTTCAAAATGAAACAAACCCTCCAACCAACACTACAACCCAAATTATCATCTCTATGTGAATGGCTTCACACATATAGACTCCTGATTAACTTATGCAAAAAAAGAAGTTATGTACTCACCATAACGGTCCATGTGTGTTGTCCATCTTCGCCTTCATTCTTACTAGGTTGGGGTCGGATCTGATGCTCGGATCCATCTCAGCCTTTATTTTTAGAGGACCTCTGCTAGCTCGTGGCTAAATCCCTATTCCCAGCATGCACTAGAATCATCTCCAGATCTTGTTTGCCCTAATAATAAAGTTATGAGTATTCCAATGAAGAATCCAGAGGTTGAAGGACAGAGGTCAAGGTAATACAATTTGTATAGACCCAGTCTTTTAGGAGTAAAAGAAGGGAAGGGGGAAGGAGGGTGGGATGTAAGAATGAAAGTGAAGATGGACAGCACACATGGAACATTATGGTGAGTACATAACTTCTTTATGTGATGTTGTCCTATCTTGTCTTCATTCTTACTAGGCTGGGACAGAGTCCCTAGCACACTGAATCTTGGGTGGCTCATGGGAGAATATTTCTCAGAACCATGGATCCAAAAGAAGTTCTATTCTTGAAGGTCAAATCAACTTTGTAATGAGTGATAAAAGTATGTGGTTTAACCCATGTTGCTGCAGCACAAATTGTATCAATTGAATTAAGCCAGAAAGGCTGAAGAAGTTGCAATGGCTCTTAACTTTTTCCTGGAAGTTCTTTATTTTGACTTGTACATAAAGGATGTACAATCTGAAAGTCATTTAGAAAGTGTAACTTTAGAGACGGGGAACTTTTCTTTGAATCTGAAAAAGAAACAAATAACTGATGAGATTTTCGGAACTCTGCAGTTCTATGTAGGCAAACAGCTTAACTGTCTATGTACATCCAGTTGATGTAACATGTATTCTGCCTTGTTTTCTTAATTTGGGAAGAAAACTTCCGATTCAAATTTGTCTCTCAAGCTACCTTAGGTAAAAAGGAGGGGTTTGTTCACAAAGACACTCTTGTCTCTATGGAAAAGCAAATATGAGGGCTTTATGGACAAAGCTTGCAACTCTGACACCCTTCTAGCAAAAGTGATTGCTATCAAGAAAATGGTTTTCCAGGTCAAAAACTTTAATTCACAAGACGACGTTGGTTCAAACGGAGGAAAAACAATACGGGACAGGATGAAATTTAAGTCCCATGGTGCTGCAGGGTCTCTGATAGGTAGTCTTAATAACAAAGTACCCTTGAGAAAGGCTTTGCATAGTTTGAGACATTATGTTGGAGCCAGGGTCTCCCAAGTGAAAATTCGAGATCGCTGCTAGCTGAACTCTAACAGTAGCTGCAGCTGAAAAGTTTTGCTAGGAAATCCAGATTGAAACTAACTGGAGCAGAAAAGGGATAGACATGGTTATGGATAGCCCATAAGGAGAATCTTTTCCATTTGCTTTTATAGATCTTCCTCGTGAAGCCTTGCGAGAACAGATTAGAATGTATTTAACTGGAGAGGACAGAGTTGGAGACCTGGCTATCGTTGGAATTGGAGCAGCCAAGCTGTCAGTCTGAGGGTCTCAAGGGATGGATGGATCGTTCCTGACACAGGAGTCAAAAGGTCTGGAACTGGGTCCAGAATCCAGGGCTCCGCCTGAAGAAGAGGCCACAGGAAAAGGAACCAGAATTGTCAAGGCCAGTATGCAGCAAGGAGTATCAAGTCCCTTCCCATACAATTGGCTTTCTGGAGGACTTTGAGATCTAGTGGAAAACGGGGAAATACATAGAGGAGGCCCAGGGTGGGAGCCAACCATGAACAAGTGCATCCCTTGGTGAGTCCCTCAGAGGGAGGATGAGGGCAAAGTAGCTGCTGCCATTGGCCATTCACATATGTTGCAAAGAGGTCTCAGCAAGGCTGGCCCAATTTTTGGAAATTTTTTCCACTACTTTCTGTTTTAGGGACCACTCGTAAGGCATCAGAATCACTCCACTGATTCTGCCCGCTATCGAGGGATGTGCATTATTATCAGAAAATGTTGGGAGGAGGTTGCTCACTGCCATACTCTTAGGGCCTCTCGACAAAGGGGGGAGAGATCTGGTTCCTCTTTGTTTATATACCATACAACTGACATGCCTGTCTGGATTGCAATAGCTCCTAGTGGAAGAGAGTCCTGGAATGCTTGCAATGCTAAAAGCACCACTCTCATCTCTAGAACACTGATGTCCAAATGGTCCTTTTGATCCTGCCAGGTGGCCTGGACTGTCTTTCTCAGATAATGCTCCCCCATCCTATCAGAGAGGCATCCGTGGTCACTGTGGTCACTGGTTGACTGGTTGAGGGAGAACGGGTCACTTGAGTGGAGTGTAGTCACCATCAAAGATCCCTCTTGCAAGTTCCTCTTAAGATTATTTTGAGAGACATCGGTAGTTCTTGCATCGACCAACCACTGAAAAATTCTCATACGGAGATGTGCTAGGGGAATCAAAATTATCGCTGCTGCCATGATCCCCATAGCTTTTAGGACCATCTTTGATTGTGCTTTCTTCCTTCTTAAAAGTTATATCACCTGATGTCTTCGAGTTTGGATCCTTTCTGATGGAAGTCTCACTGTCATTTGTGTCGAGTTTAATTCTGCTCCTATGAATACCACATGCTGAGAAGGCACTAAGGCAGATTTTTCGTAGTTTATTGTAATCCCTAGGTGGGAGAAGAGTTGCAAGGTTGTATCCCTGGCTTTGGTTAGTAGATGCCTGGTCGTGGCGGTAAGAGCCAATCGTCTAAGTATGGAAACACCCGGAATCCTACATGTCTTGAGTGAGCTGCTACTACTGCTATACATTTGGTGAACACACTGGGAGCTGTAGTGAGGCCAAAGGGCAGAGCTCCAAATTGGTAGTGACTAGCTCCCTGCCAAAAGCACAGGTGTCTCCTGGATCGCCTGTCCATTTTTGTGCAGTAGTACGCATCCTGAGAAAGGTATAGAGCACATCCAATTGTTTTCCCAGGAATGGGAGTATTGACTGCAGCATCACCATCCAGAACTTGGTCTTTTTTACTGATTTGTTTAGAATGCTGAGATCCAGAATTGGACTCCAGTCCCCAGTTTTCTTTGTAACTAAAAAGAATCTTTGAGTAAGTTCCGGATCTTACTTGGTCTGCAGGGACTTCTTGGATGACTCTGTCTAGCAACTTCTGAATTTCTAAAGTTGCCTGTTCCTTTTGACTGGGTAGAACATCTGGAACTTTTATTTCTGGGACAGCAGGGAAAAGGGATGGTGTAACCCCTGGATATGATGCTATGTATCCATTTGTCTTTTGTCAGTTGTTGCCAGGCTTCTGGGTAACAAAGATAAGTGACCCCCCGAGTGCCTTCAGAGCTGAACAGTCGGTCCTCCATTCAGGAACGCTTAAAGGGCCTAACAAAAATTCTCTGTCGCCTTGATTCTGCAGACACCCTCAGCCATGAGGTCGGAATCTTCCATTATTACTTCCGCCTCTGCCTCTGGGAGACGTTTCACCACATGTGTCCTGAAAACATGTCTGTGATTTCCGGAACCACATTTTACCACTACCTCACTGACCTCTGGGATAAGATCTAGTAGGCATGGAAAAACAGACTCCTATGGCCGACACGGTCTTTCCTTCCTGTTCACACCTGGTGAATGTGTCCTTTACCTTCGGCCTGAATAAGGACGAGCCGTCAAATGGGGCATTTACAAAGGAAGACTTAAAGGGTTCCGCAAAGTCACATAAGCACATCCAGGAATGTCTCCTTAGGGAAATTCCAGAACCCACTGTTCTAATCGCCCCATCAGCTGCATAAAAGAGGTGTCTCACGGAGGCATTAACTATATTTACGGGAGTGAGCTGAGAAGATACTTTGTCAGCAACCCCTTCAGCTACTGAACCTAGGAGGGTCTCTCCTAGCTCTTTCAGGAGATCCCTCTGCATTCTCAAAATGAGTTCAGCGATCTAAGAGAAAAAGAAGCAAACATTGTACTTTCCGTACCTGGCCATAGTTCGAGACTCCTTGTTCGGGGAATGGAGAGAAGTCGTCGCTGAGAGTTCCTTCTTAATGGCCATTGCCACAATTATAGCATCTACTGGGACTCCCTTCATTAGAAAAGACTTGTCAGAGGGGGATGTAATAAATTTGTTTAGCATCCTAGGAACAGGTACCACAGAATGTGGGGACTCCCATGCCTTTCGCGAAACCAGGTCCATGAGCTCTTAGAAAGGTGGAGACACTCAAGAAGTGGAAGGATGAGATCCAAAAGCCTTCAGGTAATATGGACTTCGACGAGGGGTTAGTGGACTTCCAGCCACCTCTCTGCTTTAGAATTTCCAGGATGTCTCCAAAGGAGACATCAGGAGGTGATCGTGGAGACCCTTCAGCTTCACTGAGGTCTGTATCAGAAGTGATGGGACTCCTCTGGGAAGTCTAAGTGCTTCCTCTTGCACAGTATTTTCTGAGATTCCTCCTCAGAAGGGCACTCTGGGGAGGTTTCAGAAGCGTGGGGGTAGCCCTATGGGGCATCCTGAGGCCTAGGATCTCTGCATCCCTGTGGATGCAGGAGTATGGAGGGCAGGCACCAAAGCTTTCAAGGGAGGAATATCCGAAGAGGACTGTGGACCTGTCTGCGGAGACAGCACCCTCATTACCTTAAAAGACCCCATCCCTGATCTGAGGCTATCCCTGGATCTGAAGATGAGGACCCCCCAGAACCAGACTACAGACCCAAGGCTGAGGTAGGAGCCAAAATGACCCAAGCAGAGGCCCCAAAAGGCAAAGTCGGATCAGACAGCTGTCCGATCCAACTGCCCCCCCCAGACCCAAATGAAGTCTGTTGGCTCCTAGACTCCTCCAGCTCCGATGAAGACCAGGACATATGAGCCATGGTCGGATTTGTAGAACCTGTGGTGAGTCTCTGATCTGACAGTTCCAGTAAGACCAGCTCCAGATCTTCTGACTCTGGAGCCAAGAGTTGGATTGGAGGAGTCAAAGCACAGGAGGTGGAAATCGTAGGATCCAAAGCCCTGGGTGTCAGAACCAACAGTAATTTGGCCAGCGCCAGTGTCTGTAAAAGCTTCTGTATTACCTGATCCACGTCATCTTCCGAAAAACTCCTAGAAGCCCAAGTTGAGGGGCAAAAACTGAACAAATGGCAAATGTCCTGATATCTTAGGACAAAATATTTCCTATATTTATAAAACAGTTATTTTGTATCTGAAACACCAAAATATTATAATAAACAGAATAAGCAACTCAAATGCTACAAGAATAAGTTTCTATTCTGGCAAAAAGTGAATTTCTGTCCTTCCAAAAATGTCCCACACTTTGGGCATTTGAAAAGGTGGCAACCCTAGTTGAGGGGATGGGAGATTTTGTCCTTTGTAAAATAGGAGATCTTAGAACGGGAGATCGATTCCAAGGTCAGAGACAGGCTCCTAAACTGAAACTCAACCGGCACCAAGCAAGAAGGTGTCGAAGCCAATAAAGCTTTGACAGATCCAGTAGCCTTCAGATTCAAGGATGATAGTCTGGGGATTTTGTGTCGGTCACAATGAATTAGAAGAGGAAGATCTCTTTGCAGATTTATCAGACTTTGAAGAGGGAGATTTGTCAGATTTAGATGAACCCATACCTTCTTCAAATGCTTCTGAGAAGGGTGTTTTCAGCAGACCTTTCAGGACCAATTTGTTTTTCCTCTCCAGGAATGCTCTATGATTAAAGGCATGATAAATGGAGCATGACTCCTGGAGATGGACAGCCACAAGGCAATAAACACAAAGTGTATGTTTATTACTAAGGGGCATTTTTTTTACCACATTTATCACACTTCTTGAAGCCCATTGGTTTTGATTCCTTGTCGGACATTTTTAGGCTAACAACTACATGAAAAAAATAAACAGAAGCTTTTTTTTAATTTTTTTTATTTATATATCTATATATCTATATCTATATCTATATATATATATATATCTATATATATCTATATATATATATATATATATATATATACACACATATATATATATACACATATATATATATATACACACATACACACACACATCTATATATATATATATATATATATATATATATATATATATATATATATATATATATATATATATATATATATATATATATATATACATATATACACACATACACACACACACACACACACACACACACACACACACACACGAGCTGGACCCTAACAGGTCAAGCTATGTATGAAAAAAGGAACACACAAGGAAAAAACAGTGACAAAGCCCTCTAACTTAAATGGGCTGTATTACAATTCTCTATATTAAACGAACTGTAATATTATTACAGAAAGGAAACGCCAACCACAAACAGAGAAGAAAGGGGCAAAAAATAGTAAAGATAAAAGCCCACTAACTTAACCAGGCCATTTAACAGTTTTGACTACTGATTAATAACAGCCAGGAAATGGGATACAAGGCCTAATGAAAGATGATTGCCAAACCAAAAGACAGCTCAATAACAGAATATCTAGCCACAATGAAAGATGACAGCCAAACCAAAAGACAGCTCAATAACGGAATACCCAGCCACTATTAGACACAAACAGCTGTAAAAATTAGAAAAATATCCACGACTTTTCAGATTAATAGACAACAGCATTAAAAAGATAATACTTAGCCAGAGCTAGCAGATGAACACTCTACCTTGTTTATCAGCAAACGAGATTTGGGGATGGTTCTAGTGCATGCAAGGATAGGTATTTAGCCACCAGCTGGCAGAGGGCCTTGAGCTTGAAAATAAAGGCAGAGACAGATCATAGGATCTGATCTGAACCCAACCTAGTAAGAATGAAGGCGAGATAGGACATCATCACATCTAAAGTTATGTTATTTGCAACTACTAAAAAAACGTTAATATCAGTCAACTTTAGTTATGACAGACTTAAAGGCAGATCTGTTTAATGCGTTTGAAGGAAAGTAACAAGCCCTAACTTATGATCTACCACTGAACTTTGCAATTCACACAGACTATCACTTCCAAAGCTCTTGTTCAACTTAAATTTTGTTACAGCTTCCACCTACTGTCATCAGAAGCATGTGCAGCCATAGCCAAATCAGTGTCATTCCCAAATTAGAATATGCCGTATGAATTATAAGCCTCCACTGAGCTCAAAGCACCCAGTAAACTACAAACCACTGAATTTAAAACTTACAGATTTGCTCTCCTTGCAGACCGTAATTCACATCACTTTGACTTGCTTAATAAATTCAGCTGTCTCTCTTTCACAAGCAGTGCCACTGCTACTAAGACCCCTCATATTTAAAATTCTCAAAACAGGTTACTGGCCTCTCCAATAACAAAAATTCCTCTAAGGGACCAAACTACTCTCCGAGAATCTCCCAAGAGAACATACTCAAACTTGTAAAGCACAGATTTAAACAGACTGTTGGTGAAAATGTTTTTTCCTAGAATACATCCAGCTCTATAGAATCAGTTGCCTAATTAAAATAGAACCAAATCCTAGAAGCTTTCCAAGAAGATGCTAAAGGAAATATATCTGCCTATATCAGGATGCCAAATGGATTGCTTACAAGATAGTGGCTGAACCACTCACCCACCTAAATACTAAGACCACTAGAAGGCATAATTTGTTAAACTGTATCTAAGGGAGCTTGTCCTTACTTACTTGTAAATAGTGCCAATATGAATGCATATATGAAACATCACGTATTGTACTCATTAATGACAAAATAAAACGTTATTTGAAGCTAACTTTATATCACCTGCTACTTTTCACTTTTCATTGCTAGGCTTATTAACTAAACTAAACTTGTTTTTGTACTGCTCCTTGTTTGTACTGTTTTACACTAGAGTCAAAACTGAAAAGGGTCTTTGGACCAGCTCATTTACCCAGTTAAACTGCAAGTAAAAAGTACAGTTGTGTACACTTACCATAAATGTAGATGTTCGAGTGTATTCACTGTTGCAGTCATTACATTTGGGTAATCTGCTTGCAGGTTGCCCTCAGTCGGCCTGATTAACAAAGTCTTGGGTCCTGCGTCGGTTGCTGTCCCTTCTTCCATGACATCAGGTCGTCAGGGGTATAAAACATGCAGCCGATGCCATTACATCAGTTTTTCTTGCCCCAGATGTCAGGTGCCCCCCTAATGGGGAGCAATTAAACATAAAAACACAAAGGTATACCTCCAACAAAAAAGCAAATACACCAAAAAAAGCTTTTAAGCATAGTAAAGGAAAGTAGAGGTATAGCCAAAAGAAGTTAGGGGGAAAGAGGGAGGATAACCAGGACTGCAACAGTGAATACACTTGAACATCTACATTTATGGTAAGTGTACACAACTGTACTATGTTCTTCGTGTTTCACTGTTGCAGTCATTACATTTGGGTAAATTCCCAAAGCTGTGGCTGGGAGGAAGAGTGTAGATAGCATTAGGAGCAGCTATAAGGCCCTGCAAGATTGCAGTGGCAAAGCCAGCTCTGGATTTAGAGAAAATTGTCAAATGGTAATGCTTGGTGAAAGTATGTACAGAACTCCAGGTAGCAGCTTCTAGGATGTCCCTGGTAGGAACACCTCTAAGAAAGGCTGTAGAAGTAGTTGCAGCCCTGGTGGAGTGAGGTCTTATCCATTGGGGGATAGGTTTTCCATGGTGCTTATAGCAGAAATGAATGCAATGGCTTATCCATTTAGAAATGGTTTGCTTTGAAATAGCCTTCCCCTTTGCCCCTGCAGCAAATGCTACCAGCAGTTGTTCAGATTTTCTTTGAGGTTTAGTCCTGTCCAAGTAGAATCTAAGTTGTCTGTGCACATCCAAGGAATGCAGAATCCGTTCCCCTTTGTTCTGTGGATTGGGAAAGAAGGTTGGCAAATTAATTAACTGATTTAGAGCCACACTGGATACCACCTTGGGCATGAAGGATGGATTGGTCCTGAGTGACACCCTGTCCGCATGAAAGATGATGAAAGGCTCCACTGCCATAAGGGCCTGTAATTCAGATACCCTTCTAGCTGAAGTGATTGCTAAAAGGAAAGCTGTTTTCCAAAAATGAAATTTTAAGTCTGCAGTAGCAGCTGGCTCGAAAGGAGAGAGAGTGAATTTCTCCAATACAAAGTTAAGGCCCCAGGCTGGGGTTGGAGCTCTCCTGGGTGGTCTCAAATTTTTGGCCCATCTGAGGTACTGCTTGAGCAGTGGATGGGGAGGTTCTGTGTTATAATGGGCTGAAATAGCTGAGGCGTGGATTTTAATGGAGGAAAAAGACAGGCCCTTGTGAAGCATCTCAGTTAAGTATTGTAAAATCTGAGGCAAGTTGGGCTCTGCTGTGCTCATCCCTTGAGACTGGTTCCAGGCACAGAATCTTTTCCATTTTTCAACATAAGATTTTCTAGTACTCTGCCTCCTTGCCTCTAAGATGACATCCATCACGTTGCTGAGGGATGGTAAGGGAGAATTTAAGTAATTAGCCAGGCTGCAAGGTTCAGTGTTGGAAGCGGAGGATGCAGAATCTGGTTCTCCTGCTGAGACAGCAGGGAAGGAGTTGGAGGCAGGTGCCATGGAAATAACCGTGACACTGCGCAGGAAGGGGTACCAGTGTTGGAGCGGCCAGTCTGGAGCAATCAAAATCATCCTTGGTTTCTCCTGTTTGACTTTTAGTAGTACTTTGGAGAGCAGAGGCAGCGGGGGGAAGGCATAGATTGATGGCTTTTTCCAGCTGAAGGACAGAGCATACACTTTTCAGGCTTGTTTGTGGGGAGTCCTTGTGCAAAATTTGTCCAATTGGTAGTTCTGGGGGAAGGCAAACAGGTCTATATCTGGGCTCCCCATTCGTTTGTCAACATGTTGAAAATCCTTGGTCCCAGTTTCCACTCGTGTGGGTCCATAAGGTTTCTGCTTAGTCCGTCTGCCAGTGTATTTAACTTTCCTGGCAGGAACTGAGCTTGTAGGTGCACTTAGTAGCTCAAGGCTGTGTTCCACAATGCCATGGCTAGTCTGCAGAGGGGGTAAGAGTGTGTACCCCCCTGCTTGTTTATGTATCACATAACTGTGGTGTTGTCCGTCTTTACCATTAGTTGTCCTGGAAGAATGTAGTCCTTGAGGGCTGTCAGAGCATTCTGTACAGCTAACATTTCTTTTTGATTGATATGCAGGTGCATTTGACTTGGGTTCCATTTGCCCTGAATGCACTTCCCTGCCAGGTGAGCCCCCCATGCATAGTCTGATGCATCTGTTAGGGTTTGGGCGGCAGGGGGTGGTGTGAAAGGTAGTCCCTTGTTTTGGTGGCAGGCCTCTGCCCACCAAAAAGTACAGTTGTGTACCTACCATAAAATGTAGATGTTCATTGTGTTTCACTGTTGCAGTCATTACACTTGTGTTATCCTGCTGGCAGGCGTAGGCAAGGTATGATAGGAATCATTGTTTCTAGGCTGTGAGCATGTTGACTCCATAGGCTTTTTAGATACCACTGTAGTCTCCTCATACGCAGTCTTGCATATGGAATTAGAAGAATGCAGAAGGCCATGAACCCCAAGTGTTGCAGTATTTGTCTTGCAGATAGTAGGGTTTTTGTTGCCACTTGTTTGAAGTAGGTTGTCAAATGAGTTTGCTTTTCTGGCGTGAGGTAAGCCATCTGGGAAGTTACATTCCTGGGAGCAAGCTTGAATGCAATTTGTTGACAGGGTACCAGTTGTGATTTCTTTTCGTTTATGGTGTACCCCAGACAAGTTAGAACCCTTTTAACAAACGCCAGATGATTCAAAAGTATGTCTTAGCTTTCTGCCTGAATTAGACAATCGTCCAGATATGGGTATATTTGAATATTTCTTTGTCTGAAAAATGCAATCACTGGAGCTAGGCACTTTGTGAATACTCTGGGCGCAGTAGATAAGCCAAAGGGTAGTGCTGAGAACTGATAGTGCGTGTAGCCTGCTTTGAAGCATAGGTATTTTCTGCAAGATTCCCTGATTGGGATGTGCAGGTATGCTTCTTTTAGATCTAGTGTTGCCAACCAGGCGTCTTTGCCTAGCATAGGAAGTAAATGGTGAAGAGTCAGCATCTTGAATTTTGGAATCTCCAGAAAGGTGTTTAGAGTAGACCGGTCCAGGATAGGACGCCATGAATGGTCTTTTCTGGGTACCAGGAAAAGTCTTGAGTAGAAACCTAGTCCCTTTTCCTCTTCTGGTACCAGTTGAATAGCCCCCATGCTTAAGAGAAAAAGTACTTGTTTTTGGGCCTCTGCCCACTGATTTGGGGGTAGGTCCGGCCACCCGCTTGATGTTGGCAACGTGTGGAAGTGAAATCTGTATCCCTGGGAAACTATATTTAAAACCCATTTGTCCTGGGTGATGATTTCCCAATTCTTTGCATGAAGACCAATCTGTCCCCCCAAAGGGGCAGTCAGTTGATAAGTGCTTGGAAATTTTAAAAGGAAGTCATTGAGACAGTCTGCCATAGGGGGGAGTCTTATTATTCCCAGATTTGGAAGTGGAGGCCCCCCCACTGCTTAGTTCTGTGTGTCCCCGGGACTGAAACCTGGGTTTTTTGCTGTGTCTGGGTTTGGCTTGAGAAGACCTGGAAGGGACTGGAAAGGACCAATTCTTAGAAGGCCAGTATCTACTAAATCTAGGAAGCTGAACTTGTAAAAAATCTTTAACAGTTTGCATATATTTAGCTTTATCTTCCATCTTTTTAAGAACTTCTTCAGCCTTGTTGCCAAACAGGCGGTCCTGATTTAAAGGAGCATCCAACAATTTAGCTTTAACATGATCAGGCAAAGATTGCTCCTTAAGCCAAGCATGCCTTCTAAGCACAAACCCAGTAACAGCAGCCCTACAAGAGGCCTCTAAAGAATCAAAACCACATTACAAAGTATGTTTTCCAACTTGTTCAGCAGAATGCATTAAATCCTGCAAGTCTTTATTTTCCACACAGTCAGGTATCGACATAATTTTCTGTTTAAGTAGTCCAATAACATGTTGCTGATATTTTGACATATGAAATTGGCAGTTTAAAGCTCTAATTGCCAAGGTTGCTGAAGTATAAACCTATTTACCCCATCTATCCAGCGCCCTGGAGTCTCTATCAGAAGGGGTAGGATTTTTAGCAGTAGAAGCGTTAATGACCTTGGGCCCCCTGTGAAATAGTCTCTGGATCTGCAATGGGATTTCTGAAAAGGAACTTATGGGACTCAGGGACTCTGTAGTATCTGTCTGGTTTACTGGGAGCAGGAGGCAGGGAATCAGGAGCCAAACTGGATTCCGAGAAAGCGTCATCAGCAATGTCTAGTACAGGAGCAATAGCCAAAGGCCTGTGCTGAGGTAAGAGAAGGAAATCCCAAGCCTCTTTTTTGAATCAGAAAATTCCTGGCTTTCCCAGTGAAAATGCTCCCTCAGAGTATATAAGGTTTCCCCAAAAGAAAACTCCTCAGGAGGGGAAGCAGAGGGAAGAGAGTCCTCTGCATCAGAATCCTCATAAGTAGGTTAAGGACAAATCCAGGTCATCAGAAGAGTCAGAAGAAACAGAATCCTGATCCAAAGATTCATAATCAAGCTCAGCCCTAGGCCTCTTAGAGGGTGGGGGTTGACTACCCCTGATTAGAGTTATTAGATCTTCAGCCATTTTTATCATTTTTTTGTTTACGCATAGAGGCCTGAGCATTGGTTTTTTAGACATGGATTGAGATTTAGACTTTATTAATGAAGGAGACGTTGATTTAATATGCAAGTCCGTAGGCCTGAATACATCTCCAGAAGCCAGTGCCTGCACAGCGGCTCCGGACCCATCCAAGGTAGAGACAACTGCGGGATCCGTAGTTGAAGTATCTCGCGGCATACCGGACTCCAAATGGGTCTCAGTAGAGGCCTGTGAATCAGAAGTAGCGAGTATCAGGGGCTGCGAAAGCGCCTCACTGAGTAGCGGAGAACTGGCGACTGGCTTAGCAAAAGCTTCGTCGGCAGTTTTGGACATCAGCGGCGTGTCTCTGTCTTTATCTTTGCATTTTTTCGGAATTCCGCTAGTCGGATGGCTAACCGATGACATTTCTGGATAATTAAACCGAGAACTGAAATATTTAGAGGCAAAAATATACAGATGATGGATAGTGCGCTGATTAAATAAAGCACAAAACCAACAACAAGGTACGTCATAGTTAGGGCCTAGGCAAGGAATATAGTACGAATGAAAATCTTTATGAGGTATTTGCTTTCCACAAGTAATGCAATTATTAACTTTTACTGACATCAGGAAGGAGCAAGAAAAAGTTTCCCCAATGGGGTACTTAGCTTTTAGTTGAAGACTTCGGTTCTGAAACTTGAAAACGAAAATTTCAGGAGTTGGCCGACCGGCACTTGTGAACTGCTTCTGCACCGCACGGCAAGAAAGACTGATGTAATGGCATCGGCTGCATGTTTTATACCCCTGATGACCTGACGTCATGGAAGAAGGGACAGCAACCAACGCAGGACCCAAGACTTTGTTAATCAGGCCGACTGAGGGCAACCTGCAAGCAGATTACCCAAATGTAATGACTGCAACAGTGAAACATGAAGAACATCATTAAATACAAACACTTGTCTACACAAACCCACCCCCAAATCATCCTCCATTGATTGGATTCTTGGAATTCTGCAAAAAAAAAAAAAAGTACCGGCCACCATGTCTGCTGTAAGTGACTAAATGTTTACCTTTGGTCTACATATAAAACATTGAAGGCAACATTAATCAAAGAAACTCAAACTTAAAGCATTCTGATGCCCGCCTCTCCAAAAGGTCCAAAAAAATAGCCTTCACTTTCCCCATATTCTAACAATATTGAAGAACCAAACCTTTTTCATTAACACCTTCACGATGTTAACAGATATGGCTCTTCTTCAAATCCTTGTGCTAAAGTCCATAAAGGAATGGCGCACACACAAAAGTTATGGCTAGACAACCCAGCAAGCAAAACTTCCTCCAACTTTCAGCTTTAAAGACAAGCAAGATATTCCTCAAAAGCTCTTCTGCAAAACCCTAAAAGTCAATCTTTCTACTAACTAAATCGTACTATACCACAATAAAGAATCTCTTCAGTCTTGACCGATGCACATTTTACCTACTTCCTGAACAAACTCTCTAGGCCACTGCATTATAGTGACATCATACCACTCACTTCTAACTTTTCTTTGCATGTACATTAAAGATATACTATTTGCTTTATATAAAGCAAGTTAAAAAAAGGCATTAATGAAAAAGTAAAAAGAAGTTATTTAACAACTTCACATGAAGTTATGTACTTACAATAACGTTCCATGTGAGCTGTTTATCTCACCTTTATTCTCACTGATGGGTTCGGAGCCGATAGCAAAGCTCAAGGTTTGCCAGTAGCTCGAGACCAAGCCCCTTATCCCACAATGCACTGCTGGAATTACCTCAGATCTTGTTTGCTGCGAGTATATATACCCTTTTATTTGTTTCTATAAGGAAGCACTTCCCGAAAGGGAAGAAGTATTGAATAACCAGGATGGTACTCGCCTCTAAGTCAACTGTTTGCCAGGAGGGGGAAGGAGGGAGGGACGTGAGAATAAAGGCGAGATAAACAACTTGCATGGAACATTATGGTAAGTACATAACTTCTTTATGTGAAGTTGTTAAATCTCACCATTTATTCTCACTGATGGGTAGCATCCCTAGCACCCTCAATCTTGGGTGGCTCAAGGAAGTATGTTTTTCAGTACCGTGGAACCAAAGGAAGACCTGTCCCTGGAAGCCTTATCTACTTTGCAGTGTATGATAAAAGTATGAAGCTTAGACCAAGTGGCTGCAGCACTAATATTGTCAAGGGGCAGTTTAGCTGATTTTGAAAGGCAGAAGACGTAGAAACGGCTCTGGAAGAATGAGCCTTAGGTTTGTGTGTCAATGGCATGCCTGCAGTCGCATAAACAAAGGATATACAATCTGATAACCATTTAGATAGGGTTGTTTTAGCCACTGGATTACCTTTTCTGGCCTCCGAAAAGGATACAAAAAGTTGATCTGATTTTCTAATATCCTTAGTTCTGTCAAGATAAAATCTGAGCTGTCTGTGTACATCAAGTTTGTGCAGCATGTATTCCAATTTGTTAGTGTGGTTGGGAAAAAAGACTGGCAACTCAATTACCTGATTGATATTGGAGTCAGAAAAGACTTTAGGCAAAAAGGAGGGGTTTGTTCTGAGAGATACTCTATTAGCATGGAAAATCATGTAAGGAGGCCTGGCAGATAATGCTTGAAGTTCTGACACTCTGCGGGCAGAAGTAATGGCTACTAGAAATACAGTCTTCCAGGACAAAAAGAAGATGCTGGTTCGAAAGGGGGGAAATTATTTGAGACAGCATAAAATTCAAATTCCAGGGAGAATAAGGGATTTTGACAGGAGGTCTCATGTGAAAAGCCTTGGATAACTTATGGCCCATCACATTCAACCCATCGAATCCAAGGTGGAAATCTGATATGGCGGCTAACTGGACTCCAACTGCGGCAGCTGCTGCTCCTTCTTTAAAAAGCTTTGTCAAAAATTCTAAAATGGACGATAGAGGAGCTCCGAAAGGGTCGATTTTCTGTATATTGGCCCAAATTGAGAACCTGTTCCACTTATTGCAGTATAGTTTCCTGGTGGATGGCTTGTGAGAAGACAAAAGGATTTGTCTTGTATCATCTGAGAGCAAATGAAGCCTGGCAATTAGGGGGAGTGGATTAGTCAAGCAGTCAGTTTTAGGGACTGCAGTGAAAGATGGAGGTTCCCCTGACGGGTGTGTCAGAAGGTCCGGAACTGGGTCCAGGATCTATGGATCCTCCAGTAGAGGATGGTGAAGGAAGGGGAATCAAATCTGTCGAGGCCAGTAGGGAGCTATGAGGATAACGGTCCTTCCCAGCGACTTTGCTTTCTGTAAATCCTTGGGTATCAATGGAATAGATGGGAATGCATATAGGAGACCCGGAGGCCAATTGTGTATGAGTGCGTCTCTCTGGGAATGTCCCAGAGGTGGTATTAGGGCAAAATAGCTTCTGCATTTGGTATTGATGTGACTGGCAAAGAGGTCGCAGCAAGGCTGGCCCCATTTGTGGAAAATCAAATCCACAACTAGTTGGTTGAGAGACCACTCGTGAGGCAACAGTACTGCCCTGCTTAGCTTGTCCGCTATCATGTTGGATTTCCCCGGGATGTGTGTTGCTATCAGAAAACGGTGGGATGACACAGCCCATTGCCATACCCTGAGGGCTTCTCGACAAAGGGAGTAAGACTTGGTTCCGCCTTGTTTGTTAAAGTACCAGACCACTGACATGTTGTCCATCTGAACTGCAATTGTCTCTAGAGGAAGATGCCAGAAGTACCGCTCTCAACTCCAGAACATTGATATGCAGATGTGACTCTTGATCCGTCCATATGCCTTGAGCAGTCTTTCCCTGAAAATGCCCCCCCCCCCACCCTATCAGGGAAGCATCCGTGGTCACAGTGGCTACTGGGGGGGGGGGGCAAAGGGTCTTCTGGTTGTAACATGAAGAAACGTCAACCACCACCGAAGGTCTCTCTTGCAAGAATCTGTGATGAGAATCATGTGGTGCATCAGTAGCTTTTGGTAAGACCACTGAGCGAAGAGGAGCCATTGAAGGATTCGCATATGCATCCTTGCGAGTGGTACAGCCAGGATTGCTGCAGCCATCAAACCTAGTACCTTCAAGACCTCTGCTGCTGTAGCTTTGTTCTTTGACACCAGTGAGATGACGTGCTGGTGAAGAAGTGAGATTCTTTCGATTGGAAGATGTAGAGTGGTGGCTGAAGTATCTAACTCTGCTCCTATAAAAACGGTATGCTGCGATGGCAAAATAAGGCAGACTTTTCTAAGGTGATTGTAATGCCTAATTGATGGCAGAGTGTCAGAGTATATTGTGTTGCCTGAGTCAATTAATGCCTGGTGGTAGCAGTGAGGAGCCAATAATCTAGGTATGGAAACACCTGGAATACTAGACGCCTCAGGTGAGCCGTGACCACTGCCATGCATTTGGTGAACACCCTGGGGGCTGTAGTGAGACCAAAGGGCAAGGCTCACGGCTCAAAACTGGTAATGACTGGCACCCAGCCGAAAACGCAGGTGACCCCTGGAGCATCTGTTCATTTTTATGTGATAGTACGCGTTCTTGAGATCTATGGCGCACATCCAATCGCCTTTCCCTAGGAAGGGAAGAATGGAGTGAAGCGTGACCATTCGGAACTTCTCTTTCTTTACAAATTGGTTGAGTCTGCTGAGGTCCAAGATAGGTCTCCAGTCCCCTGTTTTCTTTGGTACCAAAAAGAATTTTGAGTAAGTTCCGAATCCAACTTGGTCTGCTGGGACTGGTTGGATGACTCTTTTCTAGCAATTTTTGGATCTTTACGATTGCTTGATCCCTGAGACTGGGTGGAACATCTGGGATTCTGCTTACAGGAGTAGGAGGAGTAGAGAACGGTATGAAATATCCTCTGAAAATTATGCTTTGTACCCATGTATCTGATGTTATCTTTAGCCAGACTTCTGGGTACAAAGACAAGCAACCCCCGACTGCCTCTAGAGCCGGACAGCCGGGCCTACTTTCAGGAGCGCTGGTAGGGCTGACCAGAGAATTGGCCTCTGTCACCTTGTTGCTCTGGACCCCCTCTACTGCGCGGGTGGTGTCTTCCGTTATAACCTCCTCCTCTGCCTCTAGAGGGGGTTTCTCCACGTGTGTCCCGAAAGGCTCCCTATGCTTTTCGGAACCACATTTTCCCACCCCTAGGGCCCTCGGGGTAGGGCCGAGTAGGGGTAGAAAAATGGACTCCAACGGCAGAAAGGGTCTTGCATTCCTGCTCACACCTGGTTAAAGTTTCCTTTACTTTAGGCCCAAACAGTGATGAGCCATCAAATGGGGTGTTGATAAAGGAAGACTTAAAGGGCTCCGCAAAGGAACAGAGATACATCCAGGCTCATCTCTGCAGAGCAATGCCTGAACTAGCGGCTCTACTCGAACCATCAGCCACATACGATACGAGACGCATGAACAAGTTTACAACCAAGTTTCGGGTAGCGAACTGTGTGTTGACTTTGTCGGCAACCCCTGCAGCTACCGTACCCTGGAGAGCATCTCCTAGCTCTTTCAGGAGATCTCATTGCAGTCTCGTAAAATGGGTTAAATAGTTCAGCTATCGCAGAGAAAAATTTGCTAAACTAAACACGCGTTTCCCATATCTATCCATGATCCTAGAATCTCTGTTAGGAGGATGGATAGATGCGGATGTTTCAGACACTTCCTTTTTGGTGGCTGCAGCTACCACCATGGCATCAACAGGCACTCCTTTGGTCAAAAAGGCTTTGTCCACTGGGGCAGAGATGAACTTATTCGGCTTCCGAGGGACAGGTTCCATGGCCTCCAGTGACTCCCAAGCCTTACGAGAGATCAGTTCCATGAGCACGTCGTAAGGCGGAGACACCGAAGAAGTGGAAGGCTGAGACCCAAAAGCCTTCAAGAGCACTGACTCGTCCTCAGTAGGGGTTTTGGACTGCCAATCGCCCCTCTGACTAAGGATCTCTAATATCTCCGCAAAGGAGATATCCTCAGAGGGGGATCGAGGGGACCCTTCTGACTCATCCAAGTCCATGGCCATGTCGGATGTTAAAGACTCCTGTGGGGAGTATAAGTGCCTCCTCTTGCACAGTCCCTTCCTGGGTACCTCCTCAGTGGGGAGATCTGCGGAGGTCTCGAAAGAGCAGAGGACACCCTGTGGCGCCACTTGAGGCTCAGGGTCTCTACGCTTGAGCTTGAGGGGAGAAGGAAGCCCGAACTGATGCAGATGATGTCTTAGGAGACAGGACTCTCCTCATATCATCGAAAGCACCATGGCTCCGACGAGAAGGGGTAGACGGATCCGGAGGGACCATCCGATCCTCCCACACCAAAACCATGGGCTCCGAGCCCGAGGTAGGAGCCAAGCTCATCTGAGCCAAAGCCCCGAGAAAGAGAGTCGGCACCGACAAATCAGTCTGACTATCCTCCCCAGACCAGACAGGACAGTGTCGGCTCCAAGCGTCCTCAGTCGGCGCCGAGGACGTCCAAGTAGATGGAATGTACAGTTGTGTACCTACCATAAATGTAGATGTTAGAGTATATTCACTGTTGCAGTCATTACACTTGGGTTATCCTGCTGGCAGGCGACCCGCAGTCGGCCAGAGTTCCAAAGTCTTGGTCCGGCGTCAGTTGCTGTCGCCTCTTCCCTGACGTCAGTACGCCAGGGGTATAAAAGTTGCAACCAACGCCATTTTCTTCAGTTTTTCGTGCCCCAGATAGGAAGGCTGGAAAGATAAAATTATGCCCAAAAAACATGCAGATATTACTATAAACGTTTCCTTCATCTACAAGCAAATACACCACATACGTAGTATAGAGATGAGAAGTACAGAAAAGTCCCAGCAGTGAAAAATAAAGGGGTATGGTGGGTGGGTAACCTGGACTGCAACAGTGAATACACTCAAGCATCTACATTTATGGTAGGTACACAACTGTACTATGTTCGTATTTCACTGTTGCAGTCATTACACTTGGGTAAAATCCCAAAGCTGAGGTTGGGTGGCTGGGTCTAAATTGGATTTGGAGAGGCTACCAAGCCCTGCAGAACTGCAGTGGCAAAGCCCGCTCTGGATTTAGAGTAGAGAGGTAAGTGGTAGTGCTTGGTGAAAGTGTGCACTGAGCTCCAGGTTGCAGCTTCTAAAATGTCTTTGGTTGGTACTCCTCTGAGAAAAGCTACTGAAGTGGCTGCTGCTCTGGTAGAATGAGGCCTAATGCCCTTAGGCACTGATCTGCCATGTGCATAACAGAAGCGGATGCAGTGTCCTATCCATTTCGAGATTGTCTACTTTGTAATAGGCTTTCCTTGTGATCCTGCAGCATATGCTACAAACAGTTGCTTAGTTTTTCTGAAAGCTTTTGTTTTGTCCAAGTAGAATCGTAGCTATCTGTGTATATCCAAAGCGTGCAGAAGTCTCTCCCCTTTATTCTGGGGATTTGGGTAAAATGTAGGCAAATGAATGGTTTGGTTTAAGGCCAAACTGAAGAGCACTTTTGGCATAAATGTTGGGTTTGTCCTAAAAGAAACCCTGTCCTGATGAAAAATGAGGAAAGGTTCCACAGCCATTAATGCCTGTAACTCTGACACTCTTCTTGCTGAAGTTATTGCTAGGAGCAGAGCAGTTTTCCATGACAAGAATTTTAGATCAGCTGTGCTGGCTGGTTCAAAAGGAGGCAGTGTGAGTTTTTCTAAAACAAAATTGAGGTCCCAAGTAGGTACTACTGGTGCTCTTCTTGGGGGTCTTATATTTTTTGCCCCTCTGAGGTACTGTCGTAGTAGAGGATGTAAAAAAATAGGAGGTTCCGTATTGTAATGAGCTGAAATGGCAGAGGCATGGATTTTAATAGATGAGAAAGATGAGCCTTTGTCCAGCATCTCAGTTAGGTATTGTAAAATCTGAGGTATATTAGGGACAAGTGGTTCGAGCCCTTGTGCCTGGTTCCAAGCACAGAATCTCTTCCTGGTTCCAAGCACAGAATCTCTTCCATTTTTCTCCATAAGATGTCCTAGTACTCGGCCTCCTGGCTTCTAAAATGACATCCATAACAGCTTTAGAGAGAGGTGCAGTCTGAGTGGCTACATTATCTGCCATGCTGCCAGGTTTAAGGTTCTGAGTTGACTGTGCAGAATCTGCTGGTTTTGTTGTGTCAGAAGATGGGGAATTTGAGGTAGAAGCCAAGCTGGGCCTTGAGACAAACTCTTTAGGATTGGGTACCAGTGCTGGTGTGGCCAGTCTGGGGCAATCAGGATCATTTTTGGCCTTTCTTATTTGACTTTTAGTAGCACCTTGGTAAGAAGGGGCATCGGAGGGAAGGCATAGACTGTCAGGCCTTTCCAGCTGAATGATAGAGCATCCACTTTCCATGCTTGAGAGTGATACGTTATTGTGCAAAATTTCTGTATTTGGTAATTGTGAGGGGAGGCAAAAAGATCTATGTCTGGGCATCCCCATTTCCTCATTATCATGCTGAACACTTGTGTATTTAGCTTCCATTCGTGAGGATCCATGAGATTTCTGCTTAGTTTGTCTGCCAGTGTATTTTTTTGTTCCTGGCAGGAATTGTGCCTGCAGATGTACTTGATAGGTCAGTGCTGTGTTCCACAAAGTCATGGCTTGTCTGCATAGGGGATAGGAATGTGTGCCCCCTTGCTTGTTTATGCACCACATAACTGTGGTATTGTCAGTCTTTATTAATAGCTGTCCTGGATGTAGTTGGTCCTTGAAAGCTGTCAGGGCATTCTGTACAGCTAGCATCTCTTTTTGATTGATGTGAAGAGGCATTTGTTCCTTGGCCCACGTGCCCTGAATACATTTTCCTGCCATATGTTCCCCCCAGGCATAATCCGATGCATCCGTTGTTATTGTCTGCCTGGCAGTGGGTAAGGTGAAAGGCTGTCCCTTGTTGTGGTGACAGGCTTGGGACCACCATCGAAACTCCTGTTGTAGGCAGGGAATTAAAGTTATGATTGTCTCCAGGCTGTGACAATGCTGAGTCCAAACACTTTTTAGATACCACTGTAGTTTCCTCATATGCAGTTTTGTATATGGAATTAGTAGAATGCAGGATGCCATGAAGACAAGGGCCTACAGAATTTTTCTTGCAGGGAGCTGGGTTTTTGTTGCCATCATTTGAAAGTAATGAGATAGTTGCCTTTGTTTGTCTGGCGTAAGATAAGCCATCTGGGCAGTTGTATTTAAGCTTGCACCCAGGAATATTATCTCTTGAGACGGCACTAGTTTTGATTTCTTTTCATTTACTGTGTACCCTAGGCAAATTAGCAATCCTTTTACAAATGCCAGATGCTTTAGAAGAATGTCCTTGCTCTCTGCTTGAATAAGGCAGTCGTCCAAGTAGGGATATATTTGAATTCCTTTTTGTCTGCAAAATGCAATTACTGGTGCCAGGCATTTTGTGAAGACCCTGGGCGCAGTAGATAAGCCAAAGTGCATTGCAGAGAATTGGTAATGCATTGAGCCTTTTATGAATCTGAGGTATCTTCTGCAAGATTGTCTGATTGGGACATGCAGGCATGCCTCCTTGAGGTCCAAAGTAACTAGCCAAGCCTTCTTGCCCAGCATGGGCAGAAGTTGCTGTAGTGTTAACATTTTGAATTTTGGAACATCCAGGAAAGTATTTAGGATTGACAGGTCCAGTATTGGTCTCCAGGTTTTGTCCTTTCTGGGTACTAAGAAAAGTCTTGAGTAAAATCCTTGCCCCTGTTCTTGCTGTGGAACTTTTTGAATAGCTCCCATGTCCATAAGAGCAGCAATCTGTTTTTATGCCTCTGCCCATTGGTTTTGTGGCAGGTCTGGCATACCTTTTTGTTTTGGAAGCGCGTGGAAGTGGAACCTGTAACCCTGAGAAACAATATTCAGCACCCATTGGTCCTGGGTGATCATGTGCCAATTTTTTGAGAAGAGTGCTAGCTTTCCTCCTAGGGGTGCTGTCAAACGTAAGTGCTTGGCATTTGTAGAGGGAAGTCATTGGGACTGTATCCTATAAGGTTGTGATTTGTCTTCCCCTCCTTTGGGGGTTGAAGCACCCCATTGTTTAGGTCTGTAGGAGCCTTGGGGCTGAGATCTTCCTCTTGTGCGTCTGTATCTGCCTCTTTGTGGCCTATCTGACACTGGAAAGGAATAATTTTTTGAAGGCCAGTTTCTGCTAAATCTAGGTGGTTGAACCTGCAAGAAATCTTTCACGGTCTGCATTGACTTTGCTTTATCCTCCATTTTCTTTAACACCTCTTCTGCCTTAACACCAAACAAAGTATCATGCTGTAATGGAGAATCCAATAAGTTTACTTTAACATGGTCAGGTAAACTTTGTTCTTTCAACCAAGCATACCTTCGAATAACAGAGCCTGTAACTGCGGCTCTACAAGAAGCCTCTAATGAATCAAAACCACATTGTAGAGTATGCTTTCCCACTTGTTCAACTGCATGCAATAAATCCTGCATTTCCTTACTGTCAGGACTTTCTGTATTTGAAACCATTTTCTGTTTTTAACAATGACATGAGGTACTGTTGATATTTAAGCATGTGAAACTGGCAGTTTAAAGCTCTTACAGCTAAAGTAGCAGAAGTCTAAACTTTTTTCCCCCCATCTGTCCAGAGCTCTGGAATCCCTATCTGAGGGAGCAGGATTTTTAGCAGTGGAAGCCTTAACCCCTTTAGGACCTTGAGAAATTGTTTCTGGGTCTGCAGCGGGGTTTTTGTAAAGAAATTTATGAGAGTCAGGGACCCTGTAGCAGCTGTCTGGCTTGACTGGTGCAGGGGGTAAAGAATCAGGAGACAGACTGGATTCAGAAAAGACATCATCAACAATATCAAGTACAGGGGGAATAGCCAGGGGCCTGTGCTGAGGCAATAAAAGGAAGTCTCTGAGCCTTTTCTTGCATTTTGAATAATCCTGACTCTCCCAATGGAAATGCTCCCTCATGGTATGCAGGGTTTCCCCAAAAGAATAATCCTGAGGCGGAGAGGCTGAAGGTATGGACTCTTCTGCATCAGAGTCCTCATAGGGAGGGAGAGAATATCCCTGATCAGAAGAGGAATCAGATGAAATGGAAACCTGGTCAGAGGAATCATAGTCAGTGTCTTGCCTAGGCCTTTTGTCAGGAGGGGGATGGGAACCCCTGATTAAAGTAATTAGGTCTTCGGCCATTTTAAGCATCTGTTTCTTTGGCATGGATGACTGTTCTGGAGAATGCTGTACTTGTTTCCTTGTCTTTAATGGTGTTTTTGACTTTGCCTTTGTTGCTGTAGTGGGCTTATTTGTAAGCTGTGCAGGTCTGAAAACGCCCTCAGAAGCAGATGCCTGCTCAGCGGCTCCGGACCAATCTGAGGGAATAGTTTCCGTAGGCCCAATACCTTGTGTTTCCACAGGCCTCGGTGTCTCCACTTGGCTGTCGGTTACGGCCTGTGGCTCTGAGGTAGCAGGTGTCAGGGGCTGAGAAAGCGCCTCACTGAGAACCGGCGACTGGCCTAGAAGGGGCTTCATCATCGGTTTTGGACCTCAGATGCCTGTCCTTTTCTTTGTCTTTACGTTTTTTATAAATTCCGGTCGTCGGTTGTTCTGACGGCATTATGTAATTAAACCTTCGGCCAAAATAATGTAAAGCAAAATCAAACCGACGTTTAATAGTGCGTTTATTGAATCTAGCACAAAACCGACAACTAGTAACATCGTGGTCAGGGCTTAGGCAAGGAATACAGTAAGAGTGAAAGTCCTTATGAGATATTTGCTTCCCACAAAAATACAATTATTAACTTTTACGGAAATCGGTCTGGAGCAAGAAAAAGTTTCCCCAACGGGGTACTTAGCTTTATTGAAGACTTCGGTTCTGAAACTCAATTTTGAAAATCTCAGGAGTCGGCCGACCGACACTTGCAAACTGCTTTTGCTTCGGGCACCGCGCTGCAAGAAAGACTGAAGAAAATGGAGTCAGTTGCAACTTTTATACCCCTGGCAGACTGACGTCAGGGAAGAGGCGACCGCAACCGACGCCGGACCAAGACTTTGGAACTCGGGCCGACTGCGGGTCGCCTACCAGCAGGATAACCCAAGTATGACGACTGCAACAGTGAAACACGATAAACATCCAATAACACCGGTGCGGGTCTCGGTTCCATAGGTTCGACAACTATCGGTTCGGGCTCCTTTGGCTCCAAGAGTCCAGTACGGCTCGGAAGAGGAGGTAGTCCAGTCTGGTTCAATGGTCTTCAGCTCCAACGAAGTGGTCGGGGCCGACAACAATTTAGCAAGTCCTGGTGCCCGTACAAGCTTCTACACTAGCCGATCCATATCAGAGAGGCTGACCGAAGACTTTGAGGAATGCATTCGAGGAATGCATTGAAGGTGCTGACTGAAGCAGAGGAGATGAGGGAACCTCGGAGACCGGCTCCAAGACTGGGAGCTGGCTCCGAACCAAAGGGACACTCGGTTCAGAGGACTGTGGAACCAATGACGCTGTACCCTCTGATCTTTTTGCCTTCTTGGTTTGTTTAGAATCAGAAGATTTTGAAGAAGTGCTGGCACCTTCCTGGCTACCCAACTCCTCAGAGAAAGTATGCTGCAGCAACCCCCTATCTATGAGTTTTCTCCTTCTCTCTAAGAGAACCCTAGATGAAAAAGAGTGGCAAATACTGCAAGAGTCTTGAAGGTGTTTAGCCCCCAGACAGTAAACACATTGGACATGTCCGTCCATGACGGACATTTTCTGTCCACAATCTGGACATTTCTTAAACCCCGATTTGGGGTGAGACTTTTCTCTCTCATCCGACGTGTTATAAAGAGACACACCACAAAATTAACCTGTAAAGGTTAAATACAGGGCTAACTAAGCCCACACTAAAAAATATACTAATAACAAGTATAAATTGTAAAACTAAATAGGGCTAAGAAAGGGCCCAACACTAAGAAAAACTAAGCCAACACAGGGCACTATATCTACAATCTAACCTACTTAAAACTATATTATTTTTAGTAAGAAACACACACACACACACACACACACACACACACACACACACACACACACTAAATAAAAACAATTGCTGAAAAAGAAGTAGAAAAAAATATTTTTAAGCTTGCGATTTATCACAGAGATCTCTCTTGCCATGGCAAACTACATCTGAGGTAATTCCAGCAGTGCATTGTGGGATAAGGGGCTTGGTCTCGAGCTACTGGCAAACCTTGAGCTTTGCTATCGGCCGTGTTGGAGCCAAGGATCGGCTCCGAACCCATCAGTGAGAATAAACGGCGAGATTTAACAACTTCACATGCATTTTTTCACAAACTTGATAAGTAACTTTTTCATAACATCCGAGGCAGGAGCCAAATGCAAGGCTGTTTTGCAAATAATATTGCAAGTAATACACCTTGAAAACTTCATGACAGGTGTCAAAACTGTTTTAGAAAGAGGTCCATTTATATATGGGTAATAATAAACACACGCAGACAATAATTTGCAGACAGACCCTTGGAAAATGGTTAGTAGCAAAGGGGCAAAGCAGACCAATGCCATGGGCTGTCTTTTGTCCAGTGAAGTTAACATATGACTATTTAAATGTTACTACAGAAGAAGCTACACTGTGACCAGCAATGAAGTTAAATTTGTATAACAATAGACTGTGGTAATAAAATACCTGGATCAGCTACTAAATTTCCTTGCAGATTTCCTAATCTTACTTTTAACATATCTTATGCACTGGCCTTAATTCATTAATATTCCCAGGTTTGGTTTTGTAAAGTACAGAATGGAGAATTGTTTTTAATTTTTGGGAACACAGTATCTGTAGCCATCTTCACTACATCAGGTTGCAACATAAATATTCCTGTTACTTTGTTTAATGAGAATTTTATCTCATAAAGTGCACAAAGTATTGCACCAATGAGTCAAAGAGCAAGCAAACACATAAAAAAAGCTTGTTGAAAAGTCATGAAGAGTGGCAGAATTAATGCAAATGTTCTCATCCACTACCAGTTCCTTAAGGAATGGTGAATACCTTCCCAAAAGGGAATTTGCACTAAACTACAGTCACGTTTTTAATTACAATGATAATAAAATGCAAGGCAGCATTCAACTCTGAGCTCTTCCATCCTCTTATCAGTTTGGGAGGGAATCTTATTAACACAAAAAATTTAGAACAACAGTGTCTTCATTATCAAGAGATGGCCAAAGTAAGGTAGAGGTAATATTCTCAAGAAGAGAATATGCTGAAACTTGGTTATTGTAGAACTGAATCAGCATTCAGTTTATGACTACTCAACAATATGACATTTCCTTCTTTAAATATTACTCACTGTTGCCAAGGTACATTGCTGAACATGGTTATCCATGTATAACAGCAGCCTAATTCCTGGTGGCGCTTTTATTTTTTTCATATGTACTGTCATGGTACAAAACACTACTTAAATCTAACTAAACAATGCCAACATTGCACATAATTATACCTGTAAAACACTTCCTGAGGCTTTCTTCCAAGCTCTGAAGTAAATTTCAGCAATATGAGCCATCAATGACCTACAGAAATAAAATAAAGATAGACCAATAAGACAAAAAAAAAAAAAAACACGGTCTTAAAAATAATCCTCAACACAAAAACAAAATCTCAAGGATGCTCGAAGCAAGTAATGAAACAACAGATTAAACTAGTCTTTATTTAGACTGCTCTGTACAAAAAACAGCAACCCAATAATAGTATGGCTAAACAACCTTTAAGTCAAACATACAAAACACACACACACAAAACACAGAGCTGCAGATAAAAAGCCCAAATTCTGGCCAATGAGAGTTCAGCATTAAGAAATAAGCAGACATTTTTGAAAATATTTAATAGGCAAAAAGCCAAGTCAACACAAATAAACCCCCAACCAAAATTGTTTCATATTGTTTTTTAATACTGCCTCAACTTGACAGAATTTATACTTTTGCAAGGGACAACAGCAAACATTAAAAGTGCTGTGTGCTGCAAAACATACTGCTGACATTTCAGGTTCCACTGTTTGTAAATGTAACCAGACACTGGACACAGACTTTCTGTCATTTAACATTTTATGCATTAAGCTCTGAAAAATGTCTTACATTACATAATACCTACTCTCAAAAAGTATACTTCTGGGCATATACATTTTATCAGTCACTGAAGGTCTCTTTTTAAGGGAGAGAGACTGGGGAAGGTAAAGCCACACTCTATGGAGGACAAGCACACAAAGTAGGACAGTGTCCCCCAGTTGAACATTGATCTAAACTAAGCAAATGTGACAGATACTGAAAAAAAGAAGGGACTTCTGAGTGGGATAGCATTTTTTTAATATAATAAGCTCATTCTCTTGAGCAACATAAAAAAAGGTAAAACCCTTTCATTTTCACAAATAAAACTTTATACGGTAGCAGGATTTTTATTTTCCTGAATGATATAAATAATGTGAACACAAGATGTACATCTGTCAGAAATCAGAATCTCAGCCTCCATATAGCAATATAAAAAGTGTGCAGCCATGAAAGGAAAGTATATTGTATAAAAAATAAATTGTAGTATCTGTAGGATTACCGGCACTTTATTAAAAAGACAATGACTTCAGTTAGCGCTTTCGTCTCCCTTCACTCTCAGAGACTTCTTCAGACTAAAATTCATTGTTCATTACATACATTAAATACCCATTCTTGGGATACCTCACCCAACAACATCCAATCTAAGTTAAGAAGCCTAGTCACATGATAAAATAGGCTAGATTAAAGAAAAATAAAACGTCAGCAAAAATTCTAAAAAAAAGTCAGTGGTTAAACCCTTTTCTTTTTAAGTACATAAATTCCTCTATATTATTAAGAACAGGGGAAAAAAACATGCATTTAATTTAACTTGCCAACTGTACTTTAGCCATCCCAGTTCTTCCTCTATGCTAATAATATTCTTGGTGTTACTTAATACTTCTAATACTAAACATTTAAAGTTAACTTTGCATTTACTTTCTTTATAGTGTTTACACATGGTTGCCACCTCACAGCAAGAGTCTCTCCGGTTCGATTCTTGGCTGGGGTGCCTTCTGTGCAGAGTCTGCATGTCCTCCCTGTGGTCGCGTGGGTTTCCTTCAGGTTTCCTCCCACATCCCAAAGACATGCAGTAGGTGGAATAGACACTCTAAATTGGCCCTAGGTGCGAGTGTGTGTGCCCTCTGTAAAAGGTTGGGCGCCGGGCTGGCAACTCGACACTAAAAAACTCCACTGCCAATCATGAGCGGACAGATGATCTGCTGTGGCGATCCCTAACCGGGAAAAAGCCGAAAGAAGAAGAAGATAGTGTTTACACATGGCATTCTTTTCATCTCCATTGGCAATAGCATACTTATGCTCATAAATTCTTCTGTTGAGCTCCCAACCATATTTTTCCTCTTACATGAAAAACTTCCTGGCATTCTGACAACATCATTTCCCACTTCAATTTCACTAGAGTCAGTATACAAATAGTTGCATGTTACATTTGAAACACTTACTCATTCCTTTTTTACCTTCGACTTGTATTTTTCTATTTAGTTTACTCTGAAAAAAATCTTTATAATTTTTAGCTGTCTTTTGTACAAACCTGGGCCCTGTACTTTTCTTTTTAATAATTTTATTATTAGCTTTGAAAATACTCCAATTTCTACTAATACTTTTTATAGCTTTAGAATCAACACTATTTTGCACTAATAGTGCTGTCTTATGTGTATATTCTCTTCTTTTTGTACCATCACATTTAGATACTTTTCTTTCATCTATTTCTTTCTCCAACAACTTATTCATATCCTTGTTAGGATACCCTCTACATTCCATTCTTTTACCGAAATTTTTCAGCTTCTTATACGAAAACATTATAATTTTTAGTGAGATTGCTTATCCTTTTTAACTGGCCCTTAATGTTAGATTTTGTTTTCTTGGGGTGGAGACTAGAATAACTTAAGTACATGTTGTTCTGAAAATCTTTTTTATAAATCTTAATATCAACCTACTGTCGTCCTTATAAATAGTAAGATCTAAATGGTTAATTCGATGCATGTCATAATTATGAGTAAATTTAAGATATGAACATACATTATTAATATATTTCAGGAAATCATTCAAAATATCAATAGGCCCTCTCCAAATTAAAAAGACATCATCAATAAAGCAAACCATCTTTAATATATATTCATTATATTCACTATTGATAATGTTAGCTGTCTTCCAACCTTTCATAAATACATTGGCATAACTGGGAGCTAAAGCTGCTCCTATAGCCACTCCGTTAATTTGAACATACAATTGTTCACACAACTCCAAATAGTTGTAACTTAATACCAGATCAATCATTTCCATTAGCAATCCTACTGTATAAGAAGAGAACATTCTAGATCTTAAAAGTTCGATTGACTGTTTCCATACCATCTACATTAGGAATCATAGTAGAGAGGGAATTAATATCCAATGTGACTAACACCAGTTTCATTCACAACTACAGTCTCAATTTTACTCAAAGTCAAAGCTATCTCTTATATATGTAATGTTTTTAGGTACCACTTTTTGTAACATTTTGTCCACAAAAACAGATGGCCCTTCAGTCTTACTTTTAGCACTTGCAACAATAGGACTTAGCAGGGGTCTTCTAATTTTTCGTGGATCTTTGGTATACCAAAGATCCTACTTACTTTTGGGTTAGTATTAGATTCTTTCTTGTTTTTTTCATCTATTCTGCCAGTGCAGAACCATTCTTCTATACAAGAATCTATAAGAGCATATCCCTTTTTTACAACTGAAAATGTTACTTTTTTTATAGAATTTTTTGTCTTTTAACAACTCTCTCATTTTATACTCATATTCTCCCCTATCTATATAGTCAGAATACCAGGATGTTTTTCATGTAAGAGTAGTTTTTCATGTAAGAGTAAAAATATAGTTTATCTATTAATGTGCATAGCTTGTCATGCTTTTTATATGGGAAGAACTACCAGGGAGCTCAACAGAAGAATGTATGAGCCTAAGTATGCTATTGCCAATGGAGATGAAAAGAATGCTGTGTGTAAACACTATAAAGAAAAGTAAATGCAAAGTTAACTTTAAATGTTTAGTATTAGAAGCACTGAGTAACACCAAGAATATTATTAACATAGAGGAAGAACTGGGATGGCTAGAGTATAGTTGGCAAGTTAAATTAAATGCATGTTTTTTTTCCCTGATCTCAATAATAGAGATGAATTTGTTAGGTTTTAAAGGATTAAAACACTGACTTTTAGAATTTTTGTAGAAGTTCTATTTTTCTTTAATTTAGCCTATTTTATCATGTGACTAGGCTTCTTAACTTAGATTGGATGTTGTTGGGTGATGTATCCCTAGAATGGGTATTTAATGTATGCAATGAACAATGAATTTTAATCTGAAGAATTCTCTGAGAGTGAAGGGAGACTAAAGCGCTAACTGAAGTCATTGTCTTGTTAATAAAGTGCCAGTAATCATACAGATACTGTGATTTATTTTTTATTCTGTTTTCTGACCGTTATTTGGTTTTGCTGTTCTGCTTTTTTCTAAGAAAGTATAATTGTGTAAAACCTTATCATAACAGTAGATGTCCTTGCCTTCACTGCTGCAGTATTCGTTAATTGTGGGATTCCCTTCCCTGGAAGCCTGGCGTCAAGCCAGTATAACGAAGGCTATTGTTACTTTAAGGTACGCTGAACATGTCCCGTATGCTCCGCGCATAGCGTAGGGTATAAAGGTGATGTTCAGACGTACCATCCTCAGAACCAATTGCTCCAGTAGGAACACCAGTCCAAGGGAATCCAAGTGGTATCTTGTACATCCAGGAAGGAAAAAGACTGGCGGATGGAAGGAGCGAGTGAGCACTGCAGTAGTGAAGGCAAGGACATCTACTGTTATGGTAAAGTTTTACACAACTGTGCTATATCTTTACATTCACTGCTGTAGTATTCTTCACTTGTGGGAGTGCGCCAAAGCTCAAGAAGAAACTTGGGAGGAGGAAGGAGCAGTAGAGCTGTCCAAGAAACCATGAAGAATGGCCCTAGCAAAACCAGCTCTAGCTCTAGAGATACCATCCAAGTTGTAGTGCTTGGTAAAGGTATGCACAGACGTCCAAGAAGCTACTTCAAGAACAGAAATAATATAACCCCTTGAAAAAAAAATAACCAGAAGATGCCACAGCTCTAGTAGAATGAGCCCTTACAGATGAAGCAAGGCTCTTCCTATGAAAAGTATAACAAAAAGAAACAGACGTTGAGATTCAAGAAGAAACAGTTTGCTTGGATATCGCTAATCCTAACAACCTAGGATGAAAAAAAAACTGATCAGATTTTCTAATAGCTTTAGTCTTATCCAAATAAAATCCAAGTTGTCTATACATGTTAAAAGTATGCAGCATCCTCTCACTGTCAGATTGCAGAGAGGGGAAAAAGTAAGCAAATTAATAGACTAAGACACAACTTGTTCACCACCTTAGGCATAAAAGGATTAGTATGCAAAATGACACCCTGTCCTAATGAACTACCAAAAAAGGAGGACAAGCCATAAGGGCTTGTAGCTTAAGACACCCATCTGGCAGAATTAAGAGCCAAAAAAAAAGTCTTCCAACAATGTTGCAAGGAAGATGAAACAGCAAGCTCAAAGGGAGCCTGAATCAACTCCAAACCAAAATTAAGACCCCAAGAAGGAGAAATGGGCTTCCTGGAAGGTCTCATATGAAAAGACCCCAGGAAGGAGAAATGGGCTTCCTGGAAGGTCTCATATGAAGGACTCCTTTTCAAAATTGTTCAGCCTCAAATCTAGAAGTTAGAGGAGGAGATAAATGCAGACAAGCAGAGATGGTGGATAAGTGGGCCTTAATATAAGTAGCCAAACCAGCACTGAGCAATTCACACAAATAATCGAGAACCAAAGGAACATCCACAATACGTGGGTCCAGGTTACAAGTGATACACCAAAAAGAAACCTCTTCCATTTGGTAAAGAATAAGAAAGAGTTCCTAGCAGTGGCCTGGGCTTAGGCTCCACAACATGTCCTTAGAAAAAAAAAACTGTTTAGGAGGAATCAAAATCCTACCACCCACAGTGTCAGTTGAAGAGTGGATAGGTGAGGATGGATGAGAGATCCCTTGTCTTGTTTGAGAAGATCCACCATGTGAGGTAACTTGTAATGATTGCCCTTGGCTAAATGCAGATGAGGGAAATAATGCTGTCATGGTCAAAAGGGAGTCACCAAAACGATTTTTAAGAGCCCTGTTGACTCTTGAACAGATCTTTTAGATTGAGAGGAAGGGGAGGAAATGCATAGAGAAACATCCCCTTCCAAGAAAAAAGGGTGTCCACCTTCCACACCAGAGGACCTGGGAATCTGGCACAAAACAGAGGAAGTTGTCTGTTCAGAGGGGAGGCATATAGATCCCACTAGGAGTATCCCACTAGTAGACAATGTCCAGAAACACATCCTGTGAAGCATCCATTCATGGGATTGAGTTACAGACCTGATCAGATTGTCAGCCACAATGTTCTAATACGAAGGGATATAAAGTGCCTGAAGAGTCGCTTGATATTTGACAGCAAGATCCCATACCATAAGTGCCACCCAGCAAAGATAATAAGATCTTGTTCCTCCCTGTTTGTATACCACATTGGTTTCAGAGGTTAGAATCAAACCTTGTATCTGTAAGGTAAACATCTCAACCATTATGCCAAATCCCAATCCTTTTATGCCAAACCTCATCTTTCGGATAAAATGTTAAAAAGAGATCCCATATGCTTGAGTTGAGGTAGTTTAAGGTTGTATGGCACCTACTGAAAAGAGTAGAAGTTTTCCAATGTCCTGTTTAGATTTCACCTAATAGTATAAATACCACCTCAGGTCTCCACTGAAGAGAGGCCACTAGCCTAGTGAAATTAGCCTAGTCAACAAAGTTAGGAATTATACAGCAGCAAAAAAAAAACGTTTCTATGTGAATGGGGAGTCTGAAACAACAGATCTGGATTGGAAGTATTAAAAGTGATCCATACATAAAGAAAAATCAGGGTGCTCAGTAAAGGAAAACTACATATCGGAAATGTAAAACAATTGAGGTGTTACTACACCTATGTAATAAAGATCAGAAAGCAGTTCAGCTTCGAGAAGAGTCAAATAATGTGAGGGAATACGAAGTTATGTACTCACCATAACGTTCCATCTGAGTTGATATCTTCATTTGTCTGCAACCTTTGGGATACGGATCCGATCTCAGATCCGAGCCACCAACTTCTACCACAGCACAGATCCGAACTCCTAGCTCCTCCCCTTACCCATAATCCCCTGCCTGCCCTGACTGACCTCAGATCAAGTTTGCCCATAGCACAGCTGATAAAAGTGTCCCAAAGGGAACAGATGCTAAGAACCTCAAGAACGATCATTTTGGTCAGGGGGAAGGAGGGGGGGATGGTTGCAGACAAATGAAGATACTACTCAGATGGAACTTTATGGTGAGTACATAACTTCTTAATCTGAAGTAGGAACTTCATTTGTCAGCAACCTTTGGGACAGAGTCCCCAGCTACCTATATCTTGGGTGGCCTTCATGGAAGGATATTCCAGAGCACCGCAGAGCCAAAGGACGCCCTACCTCGGGAGACGACATATATTTTATAGTGGCTGATAAAGGTGTGAGATGAAGCCCAAGTAGCTGCGGAACAAATGTCATCCAAGGGAACCCTAGCTTGAAAGGCCGCCGATGTGGCAATGGCCCTAGTAGAATGAGCATGGACTCCTTGAGGTGCAGGCCTTCCCGAGCTCTGATATGCTAAGAGAATACAACTCGAGATCCATCGAGAGAGAGAAACTTTAGAAATTGGCTTTCCGAAATTACTTTTGGCAAAGGAGATAAACAACTGATCGGATTGCCTATGATCAGCAGTTCTATGAATATAAAAACGTAGCTGTCTGTGTACGTCTAAGGAATGCAGCTTGTACTCTCCTTTGTTTTGAAAGTTGGGGAAAAACACTGGGAGATTAATAGATTGATTAATGTTCGCTTCTGAAGATACCTTAGGTAGGAAGGATGGATTGACCCTGAGGTAAACCCTATCCGGGTGAAAGACCAAAAATATTGGTTTGACACAAAGAGCTTGCAATTCCGATACTCTTTTGGCTGAAGTTATGGCCACCAAAAAGACGGTCTTCCAAGAGAGAAATTGGAGATCAACCGTGGCCGCCGGTTCGAAAGGGGGACCAGTCAAGGCCTGTAAGACTAGGGATAAATTCCATGGAGGTACCACCTCTTTGACTGGAGGCCTAAGGAGGAAGGTACCTTTGAGGAAGGACTTACACAGTTTGGAAGTGATAAGAGGGCCAGACTCTTGCCCCAAGTGATAGTATGAGATTGCTGCAAGTTGTACCTTGACTGTGGAAGAACTAGCCCCCTGGTGAAAGAGAGAGGTTAGAAAATCTAGAACCAATGCTATTGGGGCCGTAAAAGGGTCTAAACGACGGTGTTCTGCCCAGATGGAGAAGCGTTTCCACTTACTCCGATAAACCCTCCTGGTGGAAGGCTTGTGAGCTGCTACAAGAATGGCTAGGACAGGTGATGAGATCCCGGGAGTCCTTATGAGGAGTGAAACTGGAGCAACCAAGCAGTCAGCTTGAGGTTGACCAGATTCGGAGTCGGAAGATCGAGAGGGTGAGAAATGAGATCCGGGAGGGGATCCAGGTGGATACACTAGGTGAGACCATAGGTAAGGGAACCACGTCTGACGAGGCCAGAATGGGGCAATGAGGATACTCTTGCTCCCCAACTGACTGGCTTTCTGCAATAATTTCAACATCAGGGGAAGAGGAGGGTAAGCATAAAGCAGACTGGGAGGCCAAGCATGAACTAGAGAGCCTCTCGGGGACTCCCCCGGAGGGGGAATCAAAGCGAAGTAATCATTGCATTTGGTATTTGAAGGATAGGCAAAAAGATCGCAACAAGGATGCCCCCATCGGGCAAATACTTGCTCTGCAACTCGAGGGTTGAGAGACCACTCGTAAGGAGTCAGGATAGTACGACTGAGCCTGTCCGCTAGAATGTTGGACCGTCCCGGAATGTGCGTTGCTATGAGAAAGCGGTTGGTGGAAATCGCCCATTCCCACACTCTCATGGCCTCACGGCAAAGGGGGTAAGACCTGGTTCCCCCCTGTTTGTTGATGTACCAGGCGTCTGACATGTTGTCTGTCTGTACTGCAATCGTCCCTACCGGGAGAGAGCTGTGTAGTGCCTGCAACATCAAAAGCACCGCCCTCATCTCTAGGACATTGATATGCAAAGAGGTCTCTACGTCGTTCCACGTGCCTTGGACTGTCTTGCCTGAAAAATGCCCCCACCCCAGGCGCGAAGCGTCCGTGGTCACTGTGTCGACTGGTGGTGGTAGTGAGAAGGGACGTCCCGTGTGGAGATTGGGGGACTGGAGCCCCCACATGAGCGACCTTCTGCAAACCTTGCTTAAGGGAATGGGATGAGACAGGGTGTTGCGAGACAGGGACCATTGTACCTGGAGGGTCCACTGCAGGACCCTCATGTTCAACCGGGCCAATGGCAGCAGAGGGATTGCAGCCGCCATAGATCCTAAAGCCCTCAGGACCAATTCCGCCGAAGGAGTTTGCAGTTGAAGGATGGCCTGCACGTGCAACATCATGTTCCGAAGCCGATCTGGAGTCAAGAACACAAGCATCTGTCTGGAATCCAGTCTCACCCCTATAAAACCCAACACCTGTGTAGGGATCAGAGAGGATTTGGTCATGTTGATGGTTAATCCTAACAGTGGAGCCAGACTGAGGAAATAATCCCTGCATGAGCAAAGTAGATGCCTTGTTGGGGCCGTAAGGAGCCAGTCGTCCAGGTACGGAAAGACCTGAATTCCCTGGAGTCTCAGGTGGGCCGCTATTATCGCCAGGACTTTGGTGAACACCCTTGGGGCTGAGGGGAGGGCCCTGAATTGAAAGTGACTGGCTCCCAGCTGGAAGCGGAGAAACCTCCTGGAACGCCTGTCCACTAGAATGTGATAATACGCATCCTTGAGGCCTATGGAGCACATCCAGTCATCCTCCCGCAATAAAGGGAAGATGGACTGCAACGTGACCATTCGGAACTTTTCTTTGGGTACCGCCAGGTTTAGGAGAGAGAGGTCGAGGATGGACCTCAAGTCCCCCGTCTTTTTTGGCACCAGAAAGAACCTGGAGTAAAACCCTGATCCGATTTGATCTGGGGGAATGGGCTGGATGGCTCTTTTTGCAGAAGCTGCTGAATTTCTGCAGCAGCCGCCTCCCTCTGACTGGGTGGTACGTCGAGGAGGCCTCTGATTCTGGGGGTTACGCTAAAGGGAATTTGGTAACCTCTGGATATAATACGAATCACCCAGTGATCAGTTGTTATGGACTCCCACATTGCTAGGTGCCTCGAAAAACTCCCCCCGACTGCCTCCAGAGTGGAGCAGCCGGGAAACCCCTCCGGGGTTCTGCGTGGGCCTCTCAGAGAATGGTTCTCTGGACCCAAAATTCCTGGGACCCCCTCTGCCTCTGGGGCGGCGTCCTCCCTGTCCTCCTCTGCCACGAGAGGACTGGTTGTCCTGAGCAGACTGGGATTGATGCGATTTTCGGAACCACACCTTCTTCTGACCATTTTGGTTCTTGGAAAAGGACCTCCGGGGCGCAGAAAAGCGGACTCCGACGGCAGACAAAGTCTTCCCGTCTTTCTCGCTCTGGACAAGAGTGTTGCGAACGGTTTTGCCGAACAGTGCAGAACCATCAAAAGGGGCATTCGCGAATAATGCCTTAAAGGGTTCCGAGAAGTCACAGTGATGGAGCCAGGCCTGTCTCCTCATGACAAGCCCGACTCCGCCTGCTCTAGCGGCTCCCTCCGTAGCACGAGACAAAAGCCGCATAGAGGTGTTAGAAATAGAGCGGAGGGTGGCCATTCGGGAGGAGTACAGATCCTTGTCTCCCTCCGACATGGACCCTGGGGGGGAAGCAGCGTATTCCTTAATTAGATCCCGCTACATCCGAATAACGTGTGCCATGTAGTTCAAGGCCCTCATAGAGAAGGTCACTGAACTGAAGGCCCACTTCCCAAGACTCCTTGCTTGGAGGATGAAACGTGGGGCTCTCCTGAGCCAACTCTTTCTTGGTGGCTGCAGCCACCAACATGGCATCCACAAGGGGACCTCTGCTCCAGTGTGATCTCTCTGCAGGGGGGCTCAAAATTTTGTCCGGGCACTTGGGGATTGGCTCTACGGTGTCCGGTTCCTTCCAAGCCTTAGTGGATATGAGATCCACCAAAAGGTCGGGTAGAGGGGACACCCAAGAGGTAGATGGTCCTGCCTCAAACGCCTCAAGGAATACGGACTCATCAAAGGAAGCCTTGGGGGCAGACCACCCCTGATTTTGAGCATTTCCATGATGTCTCTGAAGGAGACATCCTCGGGGGGTGACCTAGGGGAGCCTTCCACTTCATCTAAGTCCGTATCTTCGGTGAGACTCTCCAGGGGAGTCTATGTGCCTCCTCTTGCACTTTGCCTTGTGAGGAACCTCCTCGGGGGGGGCTGTCCGAGGAGTCCTCATGGGCTGTATCTTGTTCCACTGGAACTCCTAGAGGCACTGAGGTAAGCTGCTCTGAGGGCCGGATGAGGGGAGCCAGGACCAGATGAGAAGGAGTGCGGGAGGGAGCAGAAGCCAGGACCGGAGGCCTGGAAGCACTCGACAGTGCCCTCTCCACCGCAGCGAAAGCAGAGGGGGAGCCACTCTCTGACGGATCCGAGACCCGACTCCCACTCGGATCCGAAGCGGGGATCGGACCCGGCGCCAAGAACGTCGGATCTGAGGGACCAGTGTGCTCCAACCGGGATGGAGCCGAAAGCACACCAAATCCCTCGGATCCGAAGCTCGGCCCACGGCTCCGAGAGGTCAGATCCAACAAACTCGAGGGAGCAGTCAGAGCCGACGTGCCCAGCACGGTCTGGTCTGACCCACCCCCGGATCCAACGTGGCTCGGCTCCGAGCACTCCAAACCCGGAATGCGGGTCGGAGAAGGAGCAATAGGGGCGAAAAAAGGGGGGGAGGCAAGAGCACTCCCATCTGCATCTGGGCCTGGATGAATCTCCTCATCATCCGGTCCATGTCCGCATCTGACATGCTAAAGGTGGACCTCGAAGAGGCCACCGAGGCCGACCTGGAGTGCCGCCTTGATGACAGACGGGGACCGGGTCACCTTCTCCTCGGGTCCCGGGGAGAAACAAGGGGATCGGATCAGAGGAGGAGGAGACCGAGAAGACCTGGACGGAGAAGCACTCTTGGCGGGCAGGGCCAATGAAGAGTCCTCGGCCCGCCGCTTAAGGTGCTTCTCTCTCCGCTTCTCTTTCCTGGACTCTCTATCCTCCGGAGCCGAAGCGGGAGGTTGAGTCCCGGTCGGAGGAAGGGAGGTAGGAGTGACCGCTACTGGGGGGGGTAGCGGTCACCAAAGTACCGGAGGCTGAAGCAGAGTCTGGGGGTAAAAGGCCCGCCAGAACCAGCTTCGACCTCCGATCCTTAAGTGCCCTGGGATTGAACGCTGCACAAATCGCGCAACCCGAAGAGAGGTGTTCAACCCCAAGGCACCTAACGCACAGTGTGTGGCTATCAGCCGGTGAAAGCTTGTGACCACACTCGGTGCATTTAGAAAAAAATGGCTTTAGGGGCCTCCGACATAACTAAAGTAAAGCACACTCACTAGGCCCCTGCACTCAAGACAGACACACACGCTACGACCAGCGGGGAGAGAGGAAAAAAAATTAAATTAAAATTTAAGCTAAGTAAGCTATTTAGCGTTAAGGGTAAACCTAACACGCACACACAACCACTCAATCAGAATAAGAGGAAAAAACTGTTTTCTCACAAAATCGCCAAGAGCTCTGGAATCTAGCCGTTGCTTGAAGAGCGGCAAACTAGATCTGAGGTCAGTCAGGGCAGGCAGGGGATTATGGGTAAGGGGAGGAGCTAGGAGCTCGGATCTATGCTGTGATAGAAGTTGCCGGCTCGGATCCGAGATCGGATCCGTATCCCAAAGGTTGCTGACAAATGAAGTTCCTACTTCAGATAAATAGTTTATAAAAGAGACAGAACAGAGTAGAGGTGGAGAGAAGGATATATGAGGAAGGCAAAGGGGAAAGTATGGTGGGGGAGTCAGCCTGGGGAGGAGATAGAACAGAGCCAGGCATTTAAAAGAAGCCTTTTACAGTTAACAGTTTGTTCTGACTGCCAAAGTTAAGGAGTTCCAAAATTTTGGCTATGGAGCAGGAGTAGAGACTTTGCTCTATACTTTTATTAGGTTTATATATACACAGGACTTTTGTTTTCAGACCAGAGAAATCTCTGATCTCTGTCCTGTGATGGAAAAAGAAAAAGAAAAAAAAAAAAACCTTACATGTTGCTACACCTGAAGGTGTTCAAGGATGCAAAAAATTGTGCAGCAAGGCATCCCCAATGCCATAAAAATCAAAGAACTTTAATGGGCTGGTTCCCTTTTAAGGGCTGTTGAAGTAATGGCAGAATCCGACTGGAAACGTCCATTAGGAAGCCCTCAAATCAGAGGCACTTAAAACATGCAGTCTGGTCTTCTCGGAATAAAAGCCACCACATGGGAGTCTTTCTGACCGTTTATAACCCTTTCTTACCCTCCAGGGGCATCACCATTAAAGTCATAGTGGGTCAGTAGAAAGCTTCAAGAACCTTCTTGGGAAACAAAGGGATGCGAGATGGCAAACATCCCCTCTTCCACTCAAGTTCAAAAATTTCCCTGAACTTGGGGTTGTCAGGGAGGGGCATTTAGCATGAAAACTAAAAGTGAAATCAAGGTGTTCTGCCTAGCAATTACGTTGCAATGAGAAATACCCAAGTATACAAAATAGTTGAAGACAGTCAGCTTGATAACCAAGCAATGTCTAGTGAGGCTTTCAGCTCATCTAATCCTACATCATCAGGAGGCTGCAGACTCAGAGTGAGATGATATCAGGATGTAAACTTGTAGAATAAGCAGTGTGGGGACACACTTGCAGCTGAATGTGAGCTTTAATTGGAGTATGCCAAGTCAGCATGGAGCAATTCACACAAATAAGAGAACAACAGGAACCTCCACAGAAAGTGGATTCTGGTTATTAGGAAGGCACTACACAAAAAATCTCTTCCATTTGGACAAAGGTAGAACCCATAGCACGTCCTCAGAAACAAAGGTGCCTAAAGGGAATCAAACCTCTATCATCCACAGTGTCAGATGGACAACTGAGGATGAATGAGAGACCCCTTGTCTTGTGTAGGTAGGTCCACGCTGTGAGGTAACCTGTATTAATTGCCCTTGATTAGATGCAGAAGAAGAGGAGGGAACCAATGTTGTCTGGGCCAAAATAAGTCACCAACAAGATTTTGGGAGGGTCTTGTTCTATCTTCAGCAGGACGCTCAGTGTGAGGGGGAAGGAAGGTGTAGGGAAACATCCCCATCTAAGAGAAAGAGAGGGTAATCCATCTTCCATGCTAGAGGGCTTGGGACTATGGTACAAAAGAGATGAAGTTGTCTGTTCAGAGTGGAGGCAAAACGATCTACCTGAGAAGAACCTAGTGTTGGACAATGTCCAAAAACACATCTCTGTGAAACATCTGCTACTGAGTCTGTGTTATGAACCTGCTCAGAGTGTCTGCCAAAATGTTTTGTTCTGAAGGAATATAAACAGCCTGAAGAGTCAACTGATACTGGACAGCCAGATCCCAAACCTGAAGAGCTAGTCTGCAGAGGAGGTAAGACCATGCCTCCCTCTTGCCCCCTCTTGCTTGCTGATGTGCTACATCACTGCGTCAATGTCTGTAAAGATTTTGAGAGGCCCAGAAAGAAACAGGGTATGGAAGACTTGAACGGCACGGAGGAGAGTTCTCATTTCCTTCGTGTGATATGGTTTGCCCTCTGACTCATGGGCCAAAGGCCATGGACCTTTAGAGGACCGAAAGGAGCCTCACCACCATGTCTGAAGCATTGCAACAAGTTTCTGAGAGGGGACTAGAGGCTGAAATGAAGTCCTGGGTTGACAGAGAGCTGATTAATCCACCACTGAAGTTCTAGTCTGAGGCATGGAAGAAAAGGAACTAGAAAGTCTAAAGGATGACAATGTTGAAGCCATAATAACTTTAGGAATCACTGAAAAGTACAGTTTTGTACCTACCATAAATGTAGATGTTCGAGTGTTCACCCTGCTGCAGTCACCACACTTGGGTTATCCTGTCGTCAAGCGGTCCCTCAGTCGGCCTGAATTCCAAAGTCTTGGTCCGGCGTCGGTTGCTGTCGCTTCTTCCCTGACGTCAGTGCGCCAGGGGTATATATATATATATAATGCAACCAACGCCATTTTCTTCAGCTTTTCTTGCCCCAGATGTCAGGTGCCCCCATAAAGGTGGTCAATAATAAGTACCAATTTAAGAAGTTTTAGCACAAACACAAAATCCCTCTAGCTAAAAGCAAATACATCAGGAAGGTTTTTTAGATATTTAGCCAGTAAGATCAGAGGGGATGGAGGGGGGGGGGGGGTTAACCTGGACTGCAGCAGGGTGAACACTCGAACATCTACATTTATGGTAGGTACAAAACTGTACTATGTTCATCGTGTTACCTTGCTGCAGTCATCACACTTGGGTAGAATCCCAAAGCTAAGGATGGGTGGAGGATTCATAGAGGGTTAGAGGAGGCTAGAAGGCCCTGCAGAACTGCAGTGGTGAAGCCAGCTCTAGTCTTAGAAAAAAGTGGTAAGTGGTAGTGTTTGGTAAAGGTGTGTACTGAACTCTAAGTTGCAGCTTCCAAAATATCCTTGGTTGGAACCCCCGAGGAAGGCTGTAGATGTAGCTGTTGCCCTGGTAGAGTGGGGCCTAATGGTAGCAGGAACTGGTTTTCCATGATAGGTATAGCAAAAACGAATGCAATGTCCTATCCATTTGGAAATGGTTTGTTTTGATATAGCCTTCCATTGTGAAGCTGTTGCATAGGATACAAAGAGCTGGTCAGATTTTCTGAAAACCTTAGTTTTATCCAAGTAGTAACGAAGTTGCCTGTGAATGTCCAAGGAATGCAGGAGTCTTTCTCTTTTGTTCTGTGGATTTGGGAAGAAGGTGGGTAAGTGTATGGTTTGATTTAGAGCCACACTGGAAACCACCTTAGGCATGAAGGAAGGATTAGTTCGTAGAGAAACTCTGTCTTGATGGAAAATGAGGAAAGGTTCCACTGCCATTAGTGCCTGCAGCTCTGAGACTCTTCTAGCTGAAGTTATTGCTAGCAACAGGGCAGTCTTCCATGATAGAAACTGTAGATCTGCAGAGAAAGCTGGTTCAAAGGGAGGTAGCATAAGTTTTTCCAGAACAAAATTGAGGTCCCATGTTGGTGTAGGTGCTCTCCTGGGGGGTCTAATGTTTTTTGCCCCTCTGAGGAACTGCCTTAGAAGTGGATGTGAAAATAAGGGTGGATCCGTGTTGTAGTGGGCTGAAATAGCTGATGCATGGATTTTAATGGAAGAAAAAGAAAGTCCTTTGTGCAACATCTCAGTTAAATACTGCAGAATCTGAGGCATGTGAGGCTGAAGTGTGTTTTGGCCTTTAGCTTGGTTCCAGGTGCAAAATCTTTTCCATTTGTCCGAATAGGCCTTCCTGGTGCTGGGCCTCCTACCTTCCAGAAGAACATCCATAACTGCTTGGGAAAGAGGAGCTGGCTGGATGCTTAGTTGATTTGCCATGCAGCCACATTTAAGGTTTTGAGCTGGCTGTGTAGAATCTGATTGTTTTGCTGTGTGAGCAAATGAGCAATTTGTGGCAAAATCCAAGGTGGCCTCTGGGCCATATTCCTTAATAGTGGGTACCAGTGCTGGCGTGGCCAGTCTTTGGCTATGAGTATCAGTCGTGGTTGCTCCTTTCCGATTTTCAGAAGCACCTTTGTGAGGAGAGGCAATGGAGGAAAGGCATATACTGTCAGGTTTTTCCAAATGAATGAGAGTGCGTCCACTTTCCAAGCTTGATGGTGAAGTATCCTTGTACAAAATTTTGTTAGCTGATGGACCTGTTTTTGCCAGCCCCCAAAACTATGTCTGGAAGGCCCCATTTTTGAGTTATCATTGCAAATACTTCTGGATCCAATTTCCACTCGTGGGGATCCATGATGTTTCTGCTGAGGTCGTCTGCCAATGTGTTCTTTTTTCCTGACAGGAATTGAGCTTGTAACTGAACTTGGTAAGCCAGTGCTGTGTTCCACAAGGTCATTGCTTGCCTGCACAGAGGGTAGGAGTGTGTACCCCCTTGTTTGTTTATGTACCACATTACTGTGGTGTTGTCCGTCCTTATTGTAAGTTGTCCTGGATGTAGTAGGTCCTTGAAGGCTGTCGGAGCATTCTGTGCAGCTAGCATCTCTTTTTGATTGATGTGCAGATTTCTTTGATCTGCAGTCCATACGCCTTGAACACACTGTCCTGCCATGTGTGCCCCCCAGGCATAGTCCGATGCATCTGTTGTCATAGTTTGCCTGGCTGGGGACAAGGTGAAAGGCTGACTCTTGTTGAGGTGACATGCCTGAGACCACCATAGAAACTCCTGTTGTAGGCAAGGAATGATAGATATCATTGTGTCCAAGCTGTGGCTGTGTTGCGACCATACACTTTTTATGTACCACTGTAATTTCCTCATATGCAGCTTTGCAAATGGTATTAGTAGTATGCAAGATGCCATGAAGCCCAAGGCCTGCAGAATTTTTCTTGCAAGGGAGTAGGGTCTTTGTTGCCATTGTTTTGAAATATTGAGTCAGTTGTAGTTGTTTGTCTGGTGTTAGATAAGCCTTCTGGGCCGTTGTATTCAAGCTGGCACCCAGGAATGTCATATTTTGCGAGGGTACTAGTTTTGATTTCTTTTCGTTTACTGTGTACCCCAGGCAACTTTGTAAAACATCTTCTAAGGCCAGATGTTGTAAGAGGATGTCCTTGCTTTCTGCTTGGATGAGGCAGTCGTCTAGGTATGGGTATATTTGAATTCCTCTTTCTCTGCAGTATGCAATTACTGGTGCCAGGCATTTTGTGAAGACCCTTGGCGCAGTAGATAAGCCAAAGGGCAGTGCAGAGAATTGGTAATGGGTTGAACCTGCAATGAAACGGAGGTATCTTCTGCAATTTTGTCTGATAGGGACATGCAGGTATGCCTCCTTGAGGTCCAACGTTACTAGCCATGCTTTCTTGCCCAACATGGGAAGAAGCTGCTGTAGTGTTAGCATCTTGAATTTGGGTACTTGTAAGAAGGTGTTTAGAATTGAAAGGTCCAGAATTGGTCTCCAGGCATTGTCCTTTCTGGAGACTAGAAAGAGTCTTGAGTAAAATCCTTGGCCTTGCTCTTGTGTAGGTACCAGTTGAATGGCTCATATCCATGAGAGCTGTAATTTGTTTTTGTGCCTCTGCCCATTGATTTTGTGGCAGGTTTGTCATTCCTCTTTTCATTGGCAAGGTGTGCAAATGGAATCTGTATCCTCGTGAAATTATGTCTAGGACCCATTTGTCCTTTGTGACAATGTGCCAGTTGTCTGAAAAAAGTGTGTTTTCCTCCCAAGGGAGCTGTCAAGAGAGTATTGCTTGGTCAGATGAGGTGCAAGTCATTGAGTTTGTCTTCTGGTAGACTGGGGCCGGTCTTCTCCTCCCTTCTGTGTTGCAGTGCCCCATTGTCGAGGTTTGTATTGGACTTGTGGATGTCCTCTGCCTCTTGGACGTCTGTATTTACCCCTCTGTGGTCTGTCAGTAGCTGGAAAGGACCAATTTTTAGTTGGCCAATTTCTGCTGAAGCGAGGGGGCTGTACCTGTAGAAAATCTGACTGTCTGCAAAGATTTTGCCTTATCCTCCATTTTCTTTAAGACTTCTTCTGCCTTACCTCCAAATAGAACATCCTGCTGTAAGGGAGCATCTAGAAGCTTTGCTTTAACATGATCAGGCAGAGTTTGTTCCTTTAACCAAGCAGGTCTACGTATAACACAGTGACAGCTGTTCTGCAGGAAGCCTCCAAAGAATCAAAACCACATTGTAAAGTATGTTTGCCCATCTGTTCGGCTGCATGCAACAGATCCTGCATTTCTTTCAATTCAGACTGTTGAGGGAGTATGCTCATTTTTTGTTTTAGCTGAGACATAAGAAATTGCTGATATTTTAGCATGTGAAATTGGCAATTTAGTGCTCTCATACCTAGAGTGGCTGAGGTGCAAACCTTTTTCCCCCACCTGTCTAGTGCTCTGGAGTCCTTTTCAGAGGGTACAGGATTTTTTGCCATAGAAGCCTTAGCCCCTCTGGGACCCTGGGAAATAGTCTCTGGATCAGCAACAGGGTTTTTATAAAGGAATTTGTGGGAATCAGGCACTCTATAGTATCTGTCTGGCTTGGCTGGAGCAGGAACAAGAGAATCTGGGTTCAAACTAGATTCTAAGTAAACATCATCCACAATGTCTAAAACTGGGGGAATAGCAAGTGGTCTGTGCTGGGGTAGTAAAAGAAACTCTGAGCCTTATCTTTGAGTCAGAGTAGTCCTGACCTTCCCAGTGAAAATGTTCCCTCATAGTGTGTAAAGTTTCCCCAAAGGAGTAATCTTCAGGAGGAGAAGCTGAGGGAACAGAATCTTCAGCATCAGAATCTTCAATAGGGGAGAAGAAGTAATCTTGGTCTTCAGAGGGGCCTGAGGAAATAGACACAATCAGAGGAGGCATAGTCCTTCCTCTTGTCTAGGCCTTTTGTCGGATGGGGGTTGGGAACCCCTGATTAAAGAGATCAAATCTTCAGCCATTTTTTAAGCATCTGTTTCTTAGGCATGGGGCCTTGAACAGGAGAGTGAAGTGCAGTCCTTTTAGGTTTAATAGGAGTCTTAAGCTTAGGATACGTTTTTATGGTGAGCATCGTCGGTCTGAAGACACCTTCAGAAACCAAAGGTGTTTCTGCAGCACCGACATCTCTTTCTGCAGAGTCGTCGGTAGGGGCTGAATAAAATGGCTGCGTCGGCCTAGCGCTCTCGCCAAATGATCCGAAGTGGTCTCGGGTTCCAAATCTGTGGTGGTCAGGGGCTGCGTCAGAGCCTCACCGGAGACCGGTCCAGCCGAGGCCTCGGAGTCTGGTTTGGGCCTAGGCTGCCTGTCCTTATCCTTGCGTTTTTTATGCATGCCGGTAGTCGGTTGCTCCGACGGCATTGTGTAGTTAAATTTTCTACCGAAGTAGTGTCATGTGAAATCAGAGTGTTTTCAGTACGCTTATTAAACCTAGCACAAAAACGACAACCAGTGACGTCATGGTCTGGGCCTAGGCAAGGTATGCAGTAAGAGTGAAAATCCTTATGAGGTATTTGCTTCCCACAAGAAATACAATTGTTAACTTTTTCTGACATCAGTCTGAGGCAAGAAAAGTTTCCCCAATGGGGTACTTAGCTTTATTGAAGACTTCGGATCTGAAATTCGACTTCCAAAATCTCAGGAGTTGGCCGACCGGCACTTGCGAACTGGTGCACTGACGTCAGGGAAGAAGCAACAGCAACCGATGCCGGACCAAGACTTTGGAATTCCGGCCGAATGCGGGACCGCCTGACGAGAGGATAACCCAAGTGTGATGACTGCAGCAGGGTAACACCATGAACATCTCCTCGTATGAAGTCTGGCTATAGGAAGCATATGAATGGTGGAAACAATATAACCCAGAGCCCTTAACTCCCTGGCCATAACTGAGACCTGAGGAAGAAAGGACTGAAAAAAGGCAATTAGAGTCAGAGCTATGGGTAGTGGCAGGGAAGCCAGCATAGGAATGGTCTAGAGCCTGCACCTGAGAAAAACATGATCCTGAGAAGAAGTTAGGAAGGATTTCTGAAAATCTATCATAAACCCTAGACTTTGCAAGAGGCAAATAGCATAGTGAAGATGCTGACTCAAGGTCTCTGGGGAGGAAATCTGAATGAGTAGGTTGTCCAGACAAGGAATGATTTGTACCCCTGCATCCTGCAAAAGGCAGTCACAGGAGCAAAGCATTTGGTAAAGACCCTAGGGGTAGTAAAGAGGCCACAGGGCAAAGCAGAAAACTGAAAATGCAAGAAAGAAACAGAAAAACTAAAAAAGTTCCTGAAATGGGGATGAATACGGATGTAAAGATAAATATCCTTGAGATACAGACAGACTAGGAAAGCCAGAGGTTGAAGAAGAAGAATGAGAATCTGAGTAGATTGCACTCAAAAGAAGAAACATTCAGGAAGGTGTTGACAGGCCTCCAGGTGCCTTCATTCCTGGGAACCAAAAACATTTCTGGAATAAAACCCCTTCCACCTTTGAGAACCAGAAACTCCTTGGATGGTGTCTTGAAACAAAAGGCCCTAAAGTACATCCAGAAAAAAGGGCAGCTGTTCCTGAGGAGGTTGGGGAATGCCCAAAAAAGGAGAAGACACTTCCACACCAAGAAGTATCCCTGACAAATGATGATCAGAACCCATTAATCCTGAGGGATCCTTAACCAATTGGAAAGGGACAGTGAAAGATAAAGGAACCTGACTTAGGATAGGGGGAAGAAGATAGTCGGACAGAGCCTGGTTTGTCTAGAAAAGGAGGCTTCTAAAGTAGTAGGAATGAGTAGATTTAGAAGGAAGGGCCTTTCTAGAAACGTTTTTACTTTGGTAGGAGGGTGAGGCTATGTACAAACACAGGCTTAAGAAGGATAATTCCTCGGAAATTTGGTAATAGGGGAAACAAAAATATGTTTCAATTCCTGCAAGGCCTTAAAAAGCACAGCAGCTGCAAAACCAAGCAGTTTTTTATCATCAAGAGGAGAATCCATCAATTTTGCCTTAATAAAGCCAAGAATAACTCCTTAACAAAGAATCAAAAGCAGAAGCTCTAGAAGAAGCATCAGCAGCATCATAACTACATTTAATAAAATGGTGAGCCACTTAAGAGGAGCCCAACATAGAAAGAGCCGAAAAGTACAGTTGTGTACACTTACCATAAATGTAGATGTTCGAGTGTATTCACTGTTGAAGTCATTACATTTGGGTAATCTGCTGGCAGGTTGCTGTCAGTCGGCCTGATTAACAAGTCTTGGGTCCTGCTTCGGTTACTGTCCCTTCTTCCAGGACGTCAAATCGTCAGGGGTATAAAACATGCAGCCGACGCCATTACATCAGTTTTTCATGCCCCACATGCCAGGTGCCCCCCAAATGGGGAGCAAAATATGTATATATAAATATTTAAGTTTAAAACACAAAAAATATACCTCCAAACAAAAGTAAATACACCCAAAAAGGCTTTTAAGCATAGTAAAGAAAAGGAGAGGTGTAGTAAGAAAAAAACAGGGGGCTGGAGGATGGGTAACCAGGACTGCAACAGTGAATACACTCAAACATCTACATTTATGGCAAGTGTACACAAAGTACAGTTGTGTACACTTACCATAAATGTAGATGTTAGAGTGTCTTCACTGTTGCAGTCATAACTGTAGGGTTCTCCCCTGCTGGCAGGCAGTCCTCGGTCGGCCAGAATCCCAAAGTCTGGGTCTGGCATCGGCTGTTCAGCCATGCTCCCTGACGTCAGAGCGCCAGGAGTACAAAGCTGACAACCGACGCCACGTTCTCTAGTTTTTCTTGCCCTAGATGTCAGAAGTTCCAAAATGAGTAAGGTTCCATTCCCTTTGCAAATACACCTCAGAAGAAGGGTGAAAAAAGGAACCACACAAAAGAAAAAATAAGAGGGGACAGGAGGGAGGGAAACCCAGACTGCAACAGTGAAAACACTCGAACATCTACATTTATGGTAAGTGTACACAACTGTACTATGTTCATCGTGTTTCACTGTTGCAGTCATGACTGTAGGGTAGAATCCCAAAGCAGAATGAAAGGGAGGTGGTCATAAAGTAGAGGGGGCAGCTATAAGACCTTGCAAGACTGCAGAAGCAAAGCCTGCCCTAGACTTAGAGTAGAGAGGTAGATTGTAGTGCTTGGAAAAAGTATGCACTGAACTCTTTGCAGCTTCCAAAATGTCTTTGGTAGGAACTCCCCTGAGGAAGGCAGCAGAAGTGGCAGCAGCTCTGGTAGAGTGAGTCCTTATACTCCCTGGGATTTGCTTTCCACGGTGTGAATAGCAAAATCTGATTCCATGAGCAATCCATTTAGAAATTGTCTGTTTTGAAATGTCTTTACCTTAAGAACTTGAAGCATAAGAAACAAACAATTGCTCTGATTTCCTGATGTCCTTGGTTCTGTCCAGGTAAAAACGTAGTTGCCTGTGTACGTCCAAGGAATGTAAGATCCTTTCCCCTTTATTTTGAGGAGTGGGGAAAAAAGTTGGCAAGTGAATAGTTTGATTTAAAACCACTTTGTAAACCACCTTAGGCATGAAAATAGGATTAGTCCTTAAAGACACCCTGTCTTGATGAAAAATAATATAAGGTTCTACAGCCATAACAGCTTGCAACTCCGAAACTCTCCTGGCAGAGGTCAGAGCTAACAGGATGGCTGTCTTCCAAGATAAAAACTTGATGTCAGATGTGGCAGCAGGCTCAAAAGGAGGTAAGGTGAGCTTTTCCAAAACATAGTTGAGATCCCAAGCAGGAATGGGAGGAGATCTAGGGGGCCTTAAGTTCTTAGCTCCTCTGAGAAACTGTCTCATGAGCTGGTGGGAAAAGATGGGAGGATCTGTATTATAATGAGCAGAAATAGCAGAGGCATGTATCTTAATGGAAGAGAAAGAGAGACCCTTATGTAAGTGGTCTGTCAGGTAAAGTAAAATCTGAGGAATGTTAGGAATAAGAGGATCAGAATCCTGAGCCTGCAATCCAGGAACAAAATCTTTTCCATTTTCCTGCATAAGATTTCCTAGTGCTAGGACGTCTGGCTTCTAAAATGACATCCAAAACCTGCTTGGGTAAGAGAGAATGATTCAAAGACCCTAGATTAACCAGGCCGCCAGGCTGAGAGTTTTGACATAGGAGTGTAGAACCTGACCCTGGTGTTGGAACAGAAGGTTCGGAGTCTGTGGTAAAACCCAAGGGGGCTCCAGACAAGTGTTGGGTACCAAAACTGCCGAGGCCAATTTGGGGCCAGCAAGATTATCATCTTGGGCTTGTCCTGTTTAATCTTTAATAATACTCGTGGAAGAAGAGGAAGAGGCGGAAAGGCATATCCCGAGAGGTTTCTCCAACTGAATGATAGAGCATCCACTTTCCAAGCTTGTTCGTGGAAAGTCCTGGTGCAAAAAATCTGTAGTTGATGATTGAGGTGGGATGCAAAGAGGTCTATGTGAGGACATCCCCAGACTGCAGTAATCATCTTGAATATTTCGGTGTTCAGCATCCATTCGTGTGGGCCCGAAAGGTTTCTGCTCAGACTGTCTGCCAGGAAGTTTTGCTTCCCTGGTAGAAACTGTGCTTGAAGGTCCAGATTGCAAGCTAGAGCTGTGTTCCAGAGATCCATGGCTAGTCTGCAAAGGGGATAGGAATGAGATCCCCCTTGCTTGTTTATGTACCACATAACTGTGGTGTTGTCTGCCCGTATCAGTAGTTGTCCTGGTTGTAGAAGATTCCTGAAGGCCAATAGAGCTACGGCTAACATTTCCTTTAAATTGATATGCAGGTGCTTCTGATCCTTTGTCCAAAGGCCCTGCAGACAGTTGCCCTGAAAATGGGCTCCCCATGCATAATCTGAGGCGTCCGTGGTCAGTATCTGAGTGGCAGGAGGCAGACAGAAGGGTTTTCCTTTGTTCAGAGTACATGCCTTGGACCACCAAAGGAATTCCTTTTGAAGACAAGGCAGGACGTAGATCAGTATGTCTAAACTGTGGCAATGCTGAGACCATACACTTTTTAGGTACCACTGTATTTTCCTCATATGTAGCCTTGCATATGGTACGAGAAGGATGCAGGAGGCCATGTAACCCAAAGCCTGCAGGAATCTCCTTGCAGATAGCGGAGTTAAAGTTGCCAAGGTTTTGAAAGTTGAGGCCAGCTGTAATTGTTTTTCGTATGTCAGAAATGCCATCTGGGTTGTTGTATTTAGAGAAGCGCCCAGAAATATTATCTGTTGTGAGGGTGTCAAATTTAACTTTTTTATGTTTACAGTGAATCCCAGGAACTTGAGAAGATTCTGAACAAACTCTAAATGCTGGAGTAAGACATCCTTGCTGTCTGCCTGAATAAGGCAGTCGTCCAGATAAGAGTAAATTTGAATTCCCTTGAGTCTGCAATAAGCTACTACTGGAGCCAGGCATTTGGTAAAGACCCTGGGCGCAGTAGAAAATCCAAAGGGCAGCGCAGAGAATTGATAGTGCCTCGATCCGGCCTTGAATCTGAGGTATTTTCTGCATTCCTGCCTGATGGGAATGTGTAAATATGCCTCCTTTAAATCCAAAGTCACCATCCATGCATTTTTGGTCAGCACTGGAAGTAGCTGCTACAGAGTAAGCATCTTGAATTTTGGTATCTCTAGAAAAGTGTTCAAGACTGACAGATCCAGAATGGGTCTCCATTAATTTTGCTTCCTGGGGACTAGAGAGAGTAAAAACCTTGTCCCATTTATGAAAGTGGAACTAGTTCTATGGCTTTCATAGCCAAGAGAGCTTCCACCTGGTTGAAGGCCTCTGACCATTGATGTTTTGGAAGATCTGGCCATCCGCTTGGCCTTGGTAGGGTATGAAAATGGAATTTGTAACCTCTTGAAACTACATCCAGAACCCACTTGTCTTGGGTTATACGAGTCCAATTTAGGTGAAAAAGAGAAAGTTTTCCTCCGAGGGGCTTCCAGGCAAGAAGTTCCTGCAGCCCAACAGAGGGAGTCATTGAGGCTGTTTCCTATGAGTTTGCGACCTGTCCTCTCCTCCCCTAGGGGTGGAAGCAGTCCACTGTCTTGGTCTATAAGAGGCTTGTGTTTGAGGCCTTCCTCGGGAGCATCTGTATCTACCCCTCTGAGGCCTGTCTGAATTGGGAAAGGACCAATTTTTTGTAGGCCAATTCCTACTAAATCTGGGTGGCTGTACTTGTAAGAAATCTTTAACTGTTTGCATGGATTTTGCCTTGTCCTCCATCTTTTTAATCACCTCTTCAGCTTTAGATCCAAACAAAACATTATGCTGAACAGGAGCATCCAATAATTTAGCTTTTACTTGATCTGGCAAATTTTGTTCCTTTAACCAAGCATGCCTTCTAATTACTGTGCCAGAGGCAGCAGCCCTACAATAAGCCTCTAAGGCATCAAATCCACAGTGTAAACCATGCTTCCCAACTTGTTCAGTGGCATGCATTAAGTCATGTAACTCCTTATCATCTGCACAGGTGGAAATGGAAGTAAGCTTCTGTTTTAGAACAGACAGGAGAAATTGCTGGTATTTCAGCATATGGAACTGACAGTTTAAAGCCCTAATAGATAAAGTAGCAGAAGTGTACATGTTTTTGCCCCATCTTTCTAAAGATCTGGAATCCTTCTCAGTGGGAATGGGGATTTTGGCAGACGCGGCCTTTACGCCCTTAGGACCCTGAGAAATGGTTTCAGGGTCAGCAGTAGGGTTCTTGTATAAAAACTGGTGGGAATCGGGAACCCTATAGTATCTGTCTGCCTTAACAGGAGCTGGAGGAAAAAAATCTGGAGTTAAGTTAGCCTCCGAAAAAGCATCATCCACAATATCTAAAATAGGAGGAATAGCCAGGGGTCTATGCTGGGGAAGAAGAAGAAAATCCCTTAGTCTTTTCTTAGATTCTGAATACTCCTGTCCTTCCCAGTGGAAATGTTCCCTCATTTCATGCAAAGTTTCCCCAAAAGAGAAATCCTCAAGGGGAGGAGCTGAAGGAATGGATTCCTCAGCATCAGAATCCTCATAAGGAGGGAAAGAATATTCCTGGTCAGAAGAAGAAACTGAAGAAAAAGAAGCCTGATCAGAGGAGTCATAATAAACTTCCTGCCTTGGCCTTTTATCTGGAGGGGGATGTGAACCCCTAATCATAGTAAGCAAGTCCTCCGCCATCTTAAGTAACTGTTTCTGAGACTTGGGAGCCGGATCAGAAGAGGCCTGGGCTGCAGTCTTTGATTTGGAAGGAGTCTTTGCCTTTGTCTTTGGCTTTGCCTTTATTAGAAGCTGAGTAGGCCTCAAACCCCCTTCGGAAGCCGGTACCTGCACAACGGCTATCCAAAGGAGCATTGTCCAAGGTCCTGCAACAGAAATATTCAAAGGCCTAGTCGGCTCCTCGTGGAGTCCGTTCGCTATAGGTTCAAATGGCCGACAGGGGCTGCAAAAGCGCCTCACTGACGACGGCCGAACCTGAAGCTGGCTCTGCTTGTGCGATATCGTCTGATTTGGACCTAGGAGGCCTGTCTTTGTCCTTGCGTCGTTTGTGAACTCCGGTAGCCGGAACTGTATCCGATGGCATTTTGTAATTAAAACGCCTAACGAAGTAATGAAATGCAAAATCGTACCTTCGTTTAATAGTACGTTGATTAAATCTAGCACAAAACCGACAACTAGCTACGTCGTGGTCAGGGCCTAAGCAAGGAATACAGTAAGAATGAAAATCCTTATGAGGTATTTGCTTCCCATATGAAATACAATTATTAACTTTTAATGACATCGGACTGGAGCAAGAAAAAAAGTTTCCTCAACGGGGTACTTAGCTTTGAGTAGGAGAAGAAAATCTTCAGAGTGAAGTTTGTTTAGAAAAAATTGTCAGGAGTCAGCCGACCGGCACTTGCGAACTGCTATCACCGCATGGCAAGAAAGACTGGAGAACATGGCGTCGGTTGTCAGCTTTGTACTCCTGGCGCTCTGACGTCAGGGAGCATGGCTGAACATCCGACGCCGGACCCAGATATTCGGATTCTGGCCGACCGAGGACTGCCTGCCGGCAGGGGAGAACCCTACAGTCATGACTGCAACAGTGAAACACGATGAACATCTCTACTATGTTCTTCGTGTTTCACTGTTGCAGCCATTACATTTGGGTAGAATGCCAAAGCTATGGTTGGGAGGATGGATTTATACAGCATTAGGAGCAGCTATAAGGCCCTGCAGGACAGCAGTGGCAAAGCCAGCTCTGGATTTAGAGAAGAGAGGTAAATGGTAATGTTTGGTGAACGTATGAACTGAGCTCCAGGTAGCAGCTTCTAGAATGTCTCTGGTAGGAACCCCTCTGAGAAAGGCTGCAGAAGAAGATGCAGCCCTGGTGGAATGAGACCTGATCTCCTTGGGGATAGGTTTACCATGGTGCATGTAGGAGAAAATAATGCAATGGCTTATCCATTTGGAAATAGTCTGCTTTAAATTAGCTTTTCCCTCTGCCCCTGCAGCAAATGCCACCAATAATTCCTCAGCTTTTCTTAGAGAATTAATCCTGTTTAAGTCGAATCTAAGTTGTCTGTACATCCAATGAATGGAGAATCCGCTCACCTTTGTTCTGTGGATTGGGGAAGAAAGTTGGCAGATGAATGGTCTGATTAAGAGCCACACTGGATACCACCTTAGGCATGAAAGATGGATTGGTCCTGAGAGCCACCCTGCTCGGATAAAAAATAATGAAAGGCTCCACTGCCTAAGAGCCTGTAATTCTGAAATCCTTCTAGCTGAAGTGACTGCTAAAAGGAAAGCTGTTTTCTATGAGAGAAATTTTAGGTCTGCAGTAGCAGCTGGCTCAAAAGGAGGGAGAGTGAGTTTTTCCAAAACAAAATTGAAGTCCCATGCAGGAGTTGGTGCTCTCCTGGGAGGTCTTAAATTTTTGTCCCCTCTGAGATACTGCTTTAGCAGAGGATGAGAGAAGAGGGTAGGTTCCGTGTTGTAATGAGCTGAAATGGCAGAGCCATGGATTTTTATAGAAGAGAAAGATAGGCCCTTGTGAAGCATCTCCGTTACGTATTGTAGAATCTGAGGAATACTGGGCATTGCTGTGCTTATTCCTTGTGATTGGTTCCAGGCACAGAATCTTTTCCATTTGTCAGCATAAGATGTTCTAGTCCTAGGCCTTCTAGCCTCCAAAATGACATCCATCACTGGTTTGCTGAGGGATGTCAAGGGTGAAATTAGTTGATTAGCCAACGCTGCAAGATTCAAAGTTTGGAGCGGAGTGGGCAGAATTTGGTAGTTCTGCTGAGACAGTAGGTAAGGTGTCTGAGGCAGGTGTCACGGAGGAAGGTGTGACACACTGCGCAGGAGTGGGTACCAGTGTTGGCGAGACCAGTCTGGAGCAATCAGAATCATTTTTGGTTTGTCCTGTTTGACTTTTAGTAGAACTTTGGAGAGCAGAGGCAGAGGGGGAAAGGCATAGACTGATAGAGCATCCACTTTCCAAGCTTTTTTGTGATGAATTCTTGTGCAGAATTTGTCCAACTGATAGTTCTGGGTGAGGCAAAAAGATCCGTCTGGGTTCCCCCATTTGCGTGTCAGCATGTTGAAAACTTGTGGTTCCAATTTCCATTCATGTGGGTCCATAAGATTTCTGCTTAGTTCGTCTGCCAGAGTATTTAGCTGTCCTGGCAGGAATTGAGCTTGTAGTTGTATTTGATAGGTCAAGGCCGTGTTCCACAATGCCATGGCTAGTCTGCAAAGGGGGTAGGAATGTGTACCCCCCCACTTGTTTATGTACCACATAACTGTGGTGCTGTCTGTCTTTATCATTAGTTGTCCTGGATGAAGGTAGTCCTTGAAGGCTGTCAGAGCATTCTGTACAGCTAGCATCTCTTTCTGATTGATATGTAGGTGCATTTGATTTGGGCTCCATTTGCCCTGAATGCACTACCCTGCCAGATGAGCCCCCCCCCCCAAGCATAGTCTGATGCGTCTGTTGTTAGGGTTTGGGCGGCAGAGGGTGGAGTATATGGTAGTCCCTTGTTTTGGGGGCAGGCCTCTTCCCACCACATGAACTCTAGTTGCAGGCAAGGTATAGTAGGAATCATTGCTTCCAGGCTGTGACAATGTTGACTCCATAAACTGTTTAAGTACCACTGAAGTTTCCTCATATGCAGTCTTGCATATGGAATTAGAAGAATGCAGGAGGCCATGAACCCCAAGGCCTGCAGAATTTGTCTTGCAGATAGCTGGGTTTTTGTGGCCACCTGTTTGAAGTAAGTCATCAATTGAATTTGCTTTTCTGGCATAAAGTCATCTGGGCAGTTGCATTCAAGCTTGCACCCAGGAATGTAATTTTTTGAGAGGGTACCGGTTGTGATTTCTTTTCGTTTATGGTGTACCCTAGACAAGTTAGAACCCTTTATACAAACGCCAGATGCTTTAGAAGAATGTCCTTGTTTTCTGCCTGAATTAGACAATCATCCAGGTATGGATATATTTGAATATTTCTTTGCCTGAGAAATGCAATTACTGGTGCCAGGCACTTTGTGAAGACCCAAAGCACAGTAGATAAGCTAAAGGGCAGTGCAGAGAACTGGTAATGCAAGTAGCCTGCTTTGAAGCGGAGGTATCTTCTGCAAGATTCCCTGATTGGGATAAGCAGGTAAGCCTCTTAAGTCTAGAGTTACCAACCAGGCATCTTTGCCTAACATAGGTAGTAACTGTTGAAGAGTCAGCATCTTGAATTTTGGAATGTCCAAAAATGTGTTTAGAGTGGATAAGTCCAGAATTGGACGGCATGATTTGTCTTTTCTGGGTACCAGGAAAAGTCTGGAATAGAAACTTTGTCCCTTTTCCTCTTCTGGTACTGGTTGAATAGCCCCCATGTTCATGAGGGACAGAAGTTGTTTCTGGGCATCTGCCCACTGATTTGGGGGGCAGATCTGGCCATCCGTTTGGGATTGGCAATGTGTGGAAGTGAAATCTGTATCCCTGGGACACTATTTAAAACCCATTTGTCCTGGGTAATAAGTTGCCAGTTTCGTGCATGAAGTGCTAGTTTTCCCCCCAAAGGGCCGGCTAAGAGGTAAGTGCTTGGTGACTGTAGAGGGGCGTCATTGAGACTGCTTACCATAGGGAGGTGCCTTGTTGCCTCCAGATTTGGAGGTGGAGGCACCCCATTGTTTTGTTCTAAAAGTTCCTTGTGACTGAAACCTAGAGCCTTTGGAATGTCTTGATTTGACCCGAGCGGCTCTCGAGGGGACTGGAAAGGACCAATTCTTACTAGGCTAGTGCCTACTAAATCTCGAAGGTTGCACTTGTAAGAAATCTTTCACAGTTTGCATGGATTTAGCTTTGTCTTCCATCTTTTTTAACACTTCTTTAGCCTTATTACCAAAGAGACGGCCCTGTTGTAAAGGAGCATCCAACAATTTTGCTTTACCATGGTCAGGCAGAGTTTGCTCTGAGCCAAGCATGCCTTCTTATCACAGATCCAGTTACAGCAGCCCTGCAAGAGGCCTCCAAGGAATCAAAACCACATTACAAAGTATGTGTTTCAACTTGTTCAGCTGAACGCAATAAATCCTGCAATTCTTTATTTTCCACACAGTCAGAGATTAACATAGTTTTCTGTTTAAGTAGTCCCATGATATGCTGTTGATATTTAAGCATATGAAATTGACAGTTTAAAGCCCTGATTGCCAAGGTTGCAGACATGTAAACATTGTTACCCCATCTATCCAGCGCCATGGAGTCTCCATCAGAATAGGATATTTGGCAGTAGAGGCCTTAATGCCCTTGGGACCCTGAGAAATGGTTTCAGGATCAGCAATAGGGTTTTTGAAAAGGAATTTGTGGGAGTCAGGAACCCTGTAGTATCGGTCTGGCTTACAAGCAGTCGGAGTCAGAGAATCAGGAGTCATACCAGATTCTGAAAATACTTCATCAACAATGTCTAGAACAAGAGGTATAGTCAAAGGCCTATGCTGAGGAAGTAGAAGAAAATCCCCAAGTCTCTTTAGATTCAGAGAAATCCTGACTTTCCCAGTGGAAATGTTCCCTTAAGGCATGTCAAGTTTCCCCAAAAGAAAAATCCTCAGGGGGAGAGGCAGATGGGATGCAATACTCCGCATCAGAGTCCTCATGGAATAGACAAATCCTGTTCATTAGAAGAGTCAAAAGAAATAGAATCCTGTTCAGAAGATTCATAATCAATGTCTTGCCTAGGCCTTTTAGAAAGAGGGGGTTGGCTACACCTGATCAGAGTAATTAAATCTGCAGCCATTTTGATCATTTGTTTTTTAGGCATAGGGGCCTGCACATGTGGCCCAGGCGTTGTTTTTTCAGGCATAGATTTAGATTTTGGCCTTAGTTTTGAAGATGGTGTCGATCTAATATACAAATCTGTAGGCCTGAAAACACCCTCAGAAGCCAGTGCCTGCACAGCGGCTCTGGACTCATCTAAGGTAGAGACATCCACGGGTTCCATAATTGAAGCATCTCGCGGCATACTGGACTCCGAATGGGTCTCAGTAGAGGCCTGTGAATCAGAAGTAGTGGGTATCAGGGGCTGTGAAAGCGCCTCACTGAGTACCGGCGAACTGGCAACTGGCTTAGGAGAAGTGTCATCATCGGTTTTGGACCTCGACAGTCTGTCTCTTTCTTTGCATTTTTTTTAGGTATTCCGGTAGTCGGATTGCTAACAGATGACATTTCTGGATAGTTGAATCGAGCCAAAATATTTAGAAGCAAAAATATACTGACTTTTAATCGTGCATTGATTAAATTTAGCACAAAACTGACAAGGCGCGTTGTGGTCAGGGCCTAGGCAAGGAATACAGTACAAATGAAAATCCTTATGAGGTACTTGCTTTCCACAAGTAATGCAATTATTAACTTTTACTGACATTGGTAAGGAGCAAGAAAAAGTTTCCCCAACGGGGTACTTAGCTTTTAGTTGAGGACTTCAGTTCTGAAACTCTAAAACAAAAATTTCAGGAGTTGGCCAACCGGCACTTGCAAACTGCTTCTGCTTCGGGCACCGCACAGCAAGAAAGACTGATGTAATGGCGAAGGCTGCATGTTTTATACACCTGACGACCTGACGTCATGGAAGAAGGGACAAGAACCGATGCAGGACCCAAGACTTTGTTAATCAGGCTGACTGAGGGCAACCTGCCAGCAGATTACCCGAATGTAATGACTGCAACAGTGAAACACGAAGAACATCCTTCCTCTCAGACTCAGGAAGGTCAGAGATAACCCGATAGGCCTGAAAAAGAAGAGCTAAGACATACTGCTTCTTTTTCAAAGGGACATCATCCCTAATGACCTTAGGAGGTTCAGACCCTTGCCGACAATCAACGTTGTGGAAATCTCCTCCCAAACAAGAATGTGTGGCACACCCCAAGGTCCCTCAGATATTATCAGCCTACATTCCCCCTCAACATCTGCAACAGATATCTGCGGAGCCTCCAAGGACGTATGAGAAGCCAGATCCATGCCAGTCTCCAAAAAGTTTGCTGCTGAGGAATCCAACAGAACAGGAAAATCCTCTAGGCTTTCACCAGCCTCAAGAGAGACGTCTAAGGGAAGCAGTACAGCAGCTGAATCCGACCTGACATTTTTGGTCGTCTTCTTAGTAGGCAGGTGACCCTCGAGAACGGATGATTCCGCTACCGCATCCTGCGCCAACAACTTAAGACGTTAGTTCTCTAGGTAGATGGACAAGGAGGACAGAAGGCTACAAAGGGTCTTAGGAAAAACGCTTGACAAACTGAGCACAAAGTATGGTCGTGAGAAGCACCCAAACAAAAATTAAGAGTCATGTACTCAACATAACTATGCATCTGTGTTCTCCATTTTTATTCGTCCTCAACTTATGAGTTATGGATCTGAATCAGCCGCATACTACAGTCTTCAGAACCAATTCTGGAGCTTCCCTCCACCCATAATGCGCTAGTCCATCCCTAATACCTCAGATCGAATTTGATGCCTTAAAGGTCTTAATATATAAATAGCGGAAGAGAACAAAAATTAAACCAGGGCTCAAAACAGGAACTACAGGTTCCAAAGATCCATCAGGTCACTGCAGAAGATAACAGGAAAGGGGAAGGAGGGAGGGGAGCTGAGGAAATTAAGTGGACAAAATGCATTTCAAGGATAACCAGTTAAAAACTATCAAATTAATTATATTTACAAATTAAATAAAATGCTAAAAATAAATTTATTAAAAAGTTAAATAATATACTAAATTCCCAAGAAAAAAATTCATGATGGAAATATTAAACAATAATAAAATGCTTTTATAAAACTAAACTTTTTCTGTATAACTGGGGTCAAATCGTCCAGGGTCAAACTGTCCACTAACTTTTCCACAGACAATAAATGTAAATTTCAATATGAAAGTGTACACAATTGCACTGGGGTGAAATTGCCTGGGGTCAAACTGTTCTGCTTCCCCAGGATCCACTCTGATCCAACAAAAATGGAGTAGTGCCAGTCAGGGAAACTGTCGGAATCAAAGGAGGAGACTTCCTTGGATCTAGCATAGACTCTCTCTGGGGTCCCAAAACCAAGTTCATATTGAAAAAGGATTCTAAATGGATGGAGGAAGACCACTTATGGATCTGAGATGGCAACATCCCCTTCTGGATCTGCACCTTGAACTTCCGCATCATCCTGTCCCTGTCGGCCTTGGTGAAGCTTCGGAAAGACCTGGAAGATGCAGAGAAAGTACGTCTTGATTTGTTAGGGGTTTGTAGGATCTTCAAAGGAATCGCAAGGGACACCTGTTCAACCTGGAAGGTTGACATCAGGCACCTAACCACCGGATCTGAAATCCTGGGATCCGAGGAAAAGGTACCAGGTACGGGGGATCCTGAATTAAAAATGGGCTCTGAGGTCTTACAGGTGCTTGGAGCTGAAGATGACAGATCTGATAATCCTTTCAGATCCAAATCTGGCTTCCAGACCTTCAGAGTTGACTCAGTCTAATCTGAAGAACTCTACAGATCCAAGCGTTTGTAGGAGGTACTTGGCCCAACAGGGGACTGATCTGAGACCTTAGCCTTTTGCCTGACTTGCTCTGACTCCTCCAAAGAAGCACAGTGGGAGCACTTGGAGCTAGCATGCTTTAGAGGGGCTTCAACCCAGAAGAGGCAGACACGGGCAACAAGTCCCTCAGAATGAGCTTGTCACAGCGATCAGCCAGAGCACGAGGGCTGAACGCCACACACACCTGACATTCAATGTCTAAATGGTCTGGACCCACACAATAGAAGCACTTCTTGTGGGAATTCAAGTTGGGGATCTTGTGCCCACAAAAAAGTGCATCTCTTGAACCCAGTAAGATTCTCTGTCACAGCAGGACACTTATCAAACAGTACCTGCTATTACACTAATTCTTAAGCTCGAACTTCTAAACTTGTAACACTATAAACTTTAACTTGCCTAGCGAACAGCAAAGCTAGCTATAAAACTAAATCTTAGTAGAACAAAGAACCACTGGAACACACAAACTACTAGTCTAGACAAAGTATAATTTAACGAAACGCAAGTAAAACACTTTGGCCATCAGGCTTCCTCAGGCTTAGTACAGAAATGGTGCATCAACAAATTCATTTATATAGTGATGTCATAATTAATTACACATGTTTTTGACGTTCAAAAAGCAAAGGGTTTGAAGAGCCAGTACTAGGCAAACCTGGCAATATATGTACAGCTAGGCGTAAAATCCAATACAATTCATCTAATTCTGTCTGATGTACATTTACACCATGAGCTGAACTATCAGCAACACACAAAATCACAAAGTTAAAATTGTGAGCAGTCATTTTGGTGTCTATAAAGAGCATTAGTAATAATTTCTCTTTCTATGTCAAATAGATGTTTACTTATTCGTTCTTTATATTTCTGATTTGTTTTGTTTTGCCCATATAGAATGCAGTGCATTTTTGGCATAAGACAAGGTAAACTACATTACTGGTATTACAATTACCATAATTGTGTAACTTAAATACCATGGAGGTAACTGGATGTTTAAAGAGGTTACAGCTTAAAAAATACTGGCAAAGCACCTGCATCTACCACATTTAAAAGTACATTTCTTCTTAGAATGGTTTAACTTGTTAACCATTCTTTGTTCTTTATAGCATAGCTTGTTTTTCGGGTCTATATTAGAACATTGAAGTTTCAGAACTTCGAATGTTCCAATATCGACTGCTAGTCAGCGAAAGCTGAAAATAGCAAAGTTACAGAAAACCAAATTCTTTCCTAGGGAAGGAATTTGGTTGTCCGTTCCTGTCGCTTTGCTATTTTCAGCACTGTAGTGGAAAGTTATGGGTCAAGTTCAGGTAAGTGTGCGAATGTGTGGACGTGAGGGTTAGGGCAGGGTAGGTGAGTTACGGTTAGGGCGCGGGTGAGGTGTGTGTGCAACAGTGACGGACCTTAGGGTTAGGGTTTGGGGGTAGATAGTGGTGTATGTACAGTTTAGTGTAAAGTTAGATGTAAGATTTTAGGTGCATGTGTGTGAATAAGAAGTTATGTACCTACCATAACGTTCCATGTTAGTTGTCTTGAGGCAGCCCCATATCCCATGATGCAAGGCAGGAAGTACCCAGATCTCGTTTGTTGACAAAAGGGCAATAACACCAAGCATAAACAAAAAACTTCCCAAAGGAAGAAGAAACTTACAGATGGAAAAAGGACCAGGTCTGAATGGTCTGGTCTGTCCAGGCCAGGGTAGCACCTCTATCCTGGGTGGCTCAATGGAACAAACTCTTGAGGACTGTAGAGCCAAAACTGGCTCTGTCCCTGGAGGCCAAGTCCAATTTGTAATGGGAAACAAAAGTGTCCAAAGGCAGTCTAGCTGAGCACAGCTGTTTTCCCCTGATCGTATAAATTTCAGTGATGACAAGAAAGCCATCTGGACAAAGTCACTTTAGAAACAGGAAGGCCTTTTTATTATCCGCATAGGAAACAAAAAGTTGATCAGATTTTCTAAATTTTTGTTCTGTCCAAATAATATCTGAGTTCAGCTCTATCTGAATAGTTAGGAAAGAATACGGGAGATCAATGGATTGATTCAGATTGTTTTAGGTAAAAGGATGGATTAGTTCTCAAAGATACTCTGTCTTTGTGAAAAATCAAATAGGGGGTGAACTGAAAGAGCATGAAGTTCGAAAGATATTTCACAATGATGTCAGCACCAAATTTAGATCCCACGTAGGAAAATTCCTTTCAAGAAGGCCCTGCAGAGTCTATGGGACATAATATACATGAAAATTAGAAATAGCAGCCAACTGAACTCTGACTGTTGAAGAAGAGAGGCCTGCATAAAAAATCTCTGCTAAGGAGTCCAGAACTGCGTGAACAGGGGCAGTGAAAGGATCAATATTTTGGGCCTTAGCTCAATAAGAGAAATTGTGTAAATCCTCCTGGTAGAGGATTTTAGTGAAGTTACTATGATATCTCTAACTGGGTTAGAGATCAAAGGAAGCCTGGCTGAGGGCGGAAGTGGAGCAACCATGCTGTGAGGTTGAGAGAAGGAATTGTTGGTGAATCAGTAGATCTGGCACTGGGTCCAGAACCAAACTTGTCGAGGCCAGTAAGGGCAATGAGAATCAATTTGGCTCTCAAAGCGGTAGCTTTCTGGATCACCTGAGGGATCAGAGGAAATGGAGGGAAGCCATAAAGAAGTCCCTCGGGCCAATCCTGGGTCAGCCTCTGGGGATGGCCTGATAGAGGGAAGAGGCTGAAGAAGTCTGGACATTTGCTGTTTTGGGATTCCAGAAAAATCTCTTCCGCTATAGATTGCTTGAGACCACGTGAGGCATGAGGATAGCTCTGCTCAATCTGTCCGCTATAATGTTGGTTTTCCCAGGTGCTACCAGAAACCGATGAGAGGAGATCGCCCATTGCCAAAGTCTGACACAAGGGGTAGGACTTGGTTCCGCCCTGTTTGTTGATATACCAAACTACAGACATGTTGTCTGTGTGGACTGCAATTGTCCCTACGGGAAGAAAGTCGTTGAGGGCTTGCAACGTTAAAAGCACTGCTCTCATCTCCAGGACATTTATGTGCAGATGGTAATGAACCATCCTGCCCTGATAATGACCCCCACCCGATCAGGGAGGCATCCGTGGTGACAGTGGCTATCGGGACGGGGGTACAAAGCACCTGCCTTGGTGAACCTGAGACGATGTGATCCACCAAGCAAGATGTTGTTTGCATGTCTGTGTCACCAGAATCTGGTGACGCATTGGGAGTTGCTGGTATGACCACTGTGTGAACAGCATCCACTGAAGGAGGCGCATGTAGAATCGAGCCAGGGAAGAAGAGTAATGGCCGCAGCCATGAGACCTAATACCTTTAGAACCATTCTGGCCTGTACTTTCTTGCTGGCCAGAATGATCCTGACATGAGTCTGAATGTCTGAAACTCTTTGTTCTGTAAGGGTAGCTGACATCCGAACAGTGTCTAAGTTTGCGCCTATGAAGGTAATAGACTGGCAGGGTGATAAGGATGACTTTTCGAAGTTGATTGAGATGCCTAAATGAGAACAAAGGTCTATTGTGTAATCCCTGGCTTGTATAAGCTGATGCCTGGTGGTGGCTGACAGGAGCCAGTCGTCGAGATACGGAAACACCTGGAATCCTTGACGTCTCAGGTGAGCCGTGACCACTGCCATGCATTTGGTGAACACTCTGGGGGCTGTAGTGAGACCAAAGGGCAGGGCTCTGAACTGGAAATGACTGGACCCCAGCGCGGAGAAATCTCCTGGAGCGTCTGTGAATTTTGATGTGATAATCCTGAAGATCTATTGAGCACATCCAGTTGTCCTTCTGTAAGAAGGGCAGAATTGACTGAAGAGTGACCATTGAATCTTGTCTTCCTGACAGACTTGTTGAGTCTGCTGAGATCCAATATTGGTCTCCAGTCTCCCGTCTTTTGGGGACCAAAAGAACCTTGAGTAGATTCCGGCTCTGAATGGTCTATTGTAACTGGCTGAATGGCTCTTTTTGCAGTAGTTTTGATTTCTGACTCTGCAATGTCCCTTAGACCGGTGGTACATCTGGAAGGGAATTTGAGGGAAGGGACTTTCCTCGAAAGGAATTATGTAACCCTTGGATATGATCGACTGTACCCATCTGTCTTGAGTGAGGGAATGCCAGGCTTCTGGGTACAGTGATAATCTTCCCGACTGCCTCCAAGGAGGGACAGCCGGGCAACACCTCAGGGATGCTGAAAGGGCTTCTCAGGAAGAGACTCCCTGTTGCCCTGGTTCTTGGACCCCTCTGCCTCTAGGCGTCTGTTGTTGTTACCCCTCTGCCTCTAGGGGTAAACTGACCACGTGAATGACTCCTTGGGATTTACGGAACCACATCTTCCCACCCTTCTGTCCTTTGGGATAAGGCCTAGAAGGGGTGGAAATACGGTCTCCAACAGCAGAAAGAGTCTTGCCGTCCTGCTCACACCTGGTCAAGGTTTCCTTCACCTGAGGGGCAAACAAGGCTGACCCATCAAAGGGAGAATTTGTGAAGGACGCCTTAAAGGGATCCGCAAAATCACATAGCCGCATCCAGGCTTGGCGTCTAAGAGCCACACCTGTGCCCATCAGCAGCGTAAGATAATGGAGGAGTTAGCAATGGAATTGAGGGTTCGCAATCTTTCTTGGGCCCCTGCAGCTGTAGGATCCTGAACTACTTCTCCCAGCTCCTTCAGGATATCTCTGGAGTCTGGTGAAGTGACAAAGATAATTCAGCATAGCAAAGGTCGCTGAGGAAAACATCCGCTGCCGTACCTATCCATGGTCCTAGAGTCCTTATTAGGAGGATGGACGGGCACAGAAGGATCTGCAAGTTCCTTTTGGTGGCCACCACCATGGCATCAGCGGGACACCCTTGGTAAGGAATTGTTTGTCACTAGGGGCAGTTATAAATTTAGAAGGCCTCCTAGGGACTGGCTCTACAGAGTCAGGAGCTGTCCACGCCTTCGAGCAATAACCTGCATAAGGGAGACACCCAGGAGGTGGAGGGCCGAGATCCAAACGCCTCTAGGTATACTGACTCATCCTCAGAGGGATTGTTGGTGGGCCAGTTTCCCTCTGTTTCAGAAGTTCTAGGATGTCTGAGAAGGAGACATCCTCAGAGGGGATCTAGGGGATCCCTCTGACTCATCAAAGTCAGTATCAGTCTACATGCTTCCAAGTCCTCTTCCTAGGAGGATCTCCAAACATCAGGAGAATCCTCGGAAGAGGGGAAATTCCCAATGGGGAAACCTGAGGCGGAGGATCTCTGGGTCCTGTAGCAAGAGAAGTGGCAGAGATGTCAACAGGTACAATAGAGGGAGGAGCTACGGGAAGAGACTGCTGACTGATACTAGTGGCCAGTACACTCTTCATCACCTCGAATGCTCCCTCCCAGGCAGGTCCGAGAGGCCCGAGCTAGGAACCCAGGGGCCACGAAAGGAAGTCTCCGAGGCAGATGTCGGAGCCGAGCTCACCAAGGCCGAGGCTCCAAGGGGAAGAGCGGGTTCGGACAAGGGTCCGATGCCACTCACCCTCGGAGGAGACCATGGAAGCCCGACCACGAATCCCTCTAAGGAAGAGGAGATAAGAGTAGGGGCTGAAGGAACAGAAGGGGGTATCCGTCCTCCAGCCGTAGCAGTAACCAAGCCCGAAGACTCCAACTCCAAGCTCTGGGGTAGAGTTGAAGGAGGAACTGTAACGGGGTGTGGACCAACAGTCGTCTGGTGAGACGGACTGTGAAGCATTTGGGCCAGTACCTGTGACTTGAGCAATCTACTGACCACTCTCTCTAGGTCATGATCTGACAACCTGGATGACCTTGAAGATCGGCTCCGATGGCTCCGATAGAAGAGGCGAGGCCCAAGGAAGGAGACCACCTCTTCCTGGAATGGGCCATCGGAGCCGATATTACTGATCCTGTCGGTACCGATCGGAGCCGGCAGAACGTCGATGTATCGCTCCAGCCGGAGCCGATACAGCCACCAAGCCGACACCGATGCCGATACCCGCGTGGGTGTGGGAGCGGTTGGAACCGACACCACAGTGGTCAGATCGCACCGATAGCCATCGGCGCGCGAAAGCTTAGAAAATGGATCCAGAATCGGCTCCAGCGTCGGAGCCGAGGCCACAGGCTTAGAAACAGAAGCCTGGGTCTTGGCAGATTTAGTTGATTTTGAGCCGACTTAGCCGAAGAGCCCTCCGCTTAAGACGACACCTGAGAATCAACTTATTCCGTCTCTCCTGCAGTTCTCTCTGACTGAAGGAGTGAGAAATAGCACAGGAGTCCTGCAGGTGAAGAGGGCCCAAACAGTAGGCAAGAAGTGTGACCGTCTGTCAGAGACATCTTCTGACAGCACGAGTCACACTTAAAACCTGAAACCCTCTCTTTAGACATGGTGCCTTAACACAACACACACACACCAGTCCAATTAAATTAAACAAATACCAAAAGGTATTTAGTAAAAACACCAACACACACACCCTAACAGGGGGATGGAATAGGAAACTAACTGACTAAAAAAATTAAAAGAGACAGGGAATTCTGTCAGAAAAGTTAAATTTAAAGTTAAACTATCAAAACAAATTAGTTTTTAACTAAAAAGGGGCTTAAATGTCACAAATGTGAATTACTTACCAGGAGCTGGTAAAGAGAAGACCTCGATCTGGGTACTTCCTGCCTTGCATCATGGGATATGGGGCTGCCTCGAGCTGGTAAAAGGAGTTCTCGAGCTAAAAACCCATCAAGCAAGAATGAAGGCGAGATTGACAACTTAACATTTGTTGTTTGTTTGGTGTGTTTGTGTTGTGTGTTTTGGAACAGCAAATTTTTTCCTTAAGAAAAAATTTGCTGTTCTGAATTTTCGATGTTACCAGTTTTCGCTTAATAGGAGTTGATATTAGAACATTTGAAGTTCTGAAACTTCAATGTTCTAATATAGACCCTGTTTTTCAAATTCTGACTTTTCTTGCGGCCAAAAGTTGGTATATCAGAAAGCACTTTAAGTTCAGGAACATCTCTTAGAATATGCCAATATTTCTTAATATCTTTAACCTTATTAGTGTTGGCATTGTAAGTAAGCATGCATCTAACCCTAGAACGTCTGTTAGCTAAATCCATATTTATAGTGTCAGATTTAGAAAAAGTGGGTCTAGTTTTAGTTTGTCTTAAATAAATATCACTGTAAACATCTTTAACTCGCTATTTTTGTAACCCTTGTCATTAAAGTGAGAAAAAGCATCATTAAGCTGCATAATTATAGTCTCAGAGGTATTCAGGCTGGTAACTCTAGTAAATTGATTCTTAATATTTTTGAACATATACTGAGGGTGCATACTGCTCCTATGCAGATATGAATTCTTTTTTGCTGGTTTCTTGTAAAGTTTAGTACCTAGTACTCCTGTTACATCCTTATTTACTTATTTTTTTATTTTACATTTGTTGACCGGGCTAGTCTAACTGTAAAGATGTCCATTTTCAGTAGAGGCCCGAGGAGAAAAGCTCCCAGAAAAAATATTATACAGAGAGTCCAAAAATAGAAGAATACAATTACGTAAGTATGTAACCGATTAACATATGTTGTAGCAGCAGTTATAAAGTTACACATAGGAGACCTTTTTTATTGGACATTTGGAGCACAAAAAACATTTTATGTCCATGGATTTACACAGCATAGTATAGGGGATAAACCAAACATTTTTTTTTTGCTCCCAACAAAGCTAGTAGAGGAGAGAAAAGTATCAGAAAATAAATGTTTTAGTTGAGAAAGTGTTAAGGCAAGGGGAGATGGTATCGGTCAGGATTGGTGCATGGGCATAGCCATTGGGATTTTATGAAGATTCTTAACTGGTTCTTGAAAAGATGGGTGGATGTAAGGGATGTTAGTTCGCTTGGAAGTTTGTTCCAATTATTACCAACAGAGTTAGAAAACAGGCAGTCCCCGGATTTGGTGTTGGATTTTACAGTGGCTACTTGTAACTTCTTAGCAGATCGTAGGGTAGGAAGATTTTTATAAGTACTGAAGAGGTTACAGAGTATGGGAGTATTTGTGGGATGATTTAAGATCTTGTGGAAAAATGTGAGTTGCTGGAAAAGTAGCTAGTTTTGTACTTCCAGCCATCCTAGAAGTTTAAGATTTTGGCAATGGTGGGTTTAAAATGGGGCACCGGTGGCAAATCTGGCTATGTTGTTATAAGAGGTTGCCAGTTTATTTAGATTGCTTTTGGATAGGTTAGTATAGATGGGGGAGGTGTAGAGAAGGGTGGAAATTAGGTGAGTTTGGGCAGTAGTAATCTTGGCTGAGGCTGTGAGAAAGGGCTTGAATCTATAAAGGAATCCAAGTTTTCTATTAACTGATTTAATGGTTAAATTAATGTGTGTGTCAAAGTTAAGATTATTATCTATTGTTACATCCAGGAGTTTGGTGGTAGTGTCGGGAGCAATTTCTGTACAATTTGATGTAACTATGAAACTGATAGTAGGGGACTTGTGTGGGAGTAAAAATAATAATTTAGTTTTTTTGGGGTTCAGGAGGAGACATCGTTGATAGAACCGATTTTTTGTGTACTGGTTTAGAGTTCCGCCGGAGAGGATGCGGCACAGATCAGTGTCGAATCGTCTGCATATTGTATGCAGGTAGTTTGGGGAAGGGAGGTTTTCAGATCATTAATGAAAATAGTGAAAAATAGTGGTCCCAGAATAGATCCTTGTGGGACCCAAAGGGTGATCGGGAGCTGAGAGGATAAGTTATTGTCCCAAAGGACTGCTTGTTGTCTATTTTCAAGTTAGGATTGGAACCATTTTACTGCTTGAGAATCAACTGAAAGTGATTTAAGTATATCTGGCAATAATTAGTGGTTAACCATATCAAAGGCCATAGAGAGGTCTATACAGAGAGCTGAAGTAAGCAGGTTACTATTTAGATTTTTATTAATGCAGTCAGTAAAGGATAGGAGTGCAGTTGTAGTACTGTGGAATGGCCTGAAACCATTCTGGCAGTCCACTAATAGGTTATTTTGGAGGAGATGATGCAGTAGTTGACAGTGAATACATCTCTCCATAATTTTTGCTAAGGGAAAGAGAAGGGCTATGGGGCGTAACTTTGAGAGTTCATTTGAGTTACCTCCCTTATGCAAAGGGATAATATGTGAGACTTTCCAGAGAGATGGGATGTAAGATTCAGTAATGGTTCTGTTTATTAAGATGGAAATAGGGTAGGCAAGTACTCCAGCTGCAATTTGCAGGTATTCAGCTGGGAGGAGGTCACCTGATGGTGTACATGGTTTAAGTTTAAGTAGGAGTGTATGAGAGATGTAGGAATGGGCTGGAGATGAAATGTCTGGGGAAAATTGGTTAGTGAGGGTGACTCTGTGGTGATAACAGGTGGCATGGTATTTGCTAGGGATTGGACAGTTTCAGAGAAAAATGTATTAAAAGTGTCAGCAATTTGGTTGGGAGAATTTTGAGTTAAGTTAGAGGGGGTAGGTGTTTTGGACTGTCCCGGATGGAGCAGTTTGTTGATTCCTGACCAGAATTTTTGTGTGTTTTGCTGTTGGGTCTGTTGGATTTTGAAGTAGTAGTCCTTCTATGTGGGCAAGAAATTTAAAGATTGGATAAGTAAACATCTATCTGACATAAAGAGAAACAAAAGGACAAAGGTTCTGCTCATGTTTTTAAGTTTCTAATTTTGTGTATTACTATTACTTCAGCTTGTGGTGGAAATATTGCACATCAGACTGAGTTAGATGAATTTTATTGGATTTTGTGCCTAGCTCCACATATATCGCCAGATTTGAATAGCACTGTCTCCTTAAAAACTTTGCCTGTTGAATGTCATAAAGCATGTGTTTATGACATTACTCTATAAATAAGTTTGTTGACACAACAATAGTGTGCTAAGCCTGAAAAAGAATGAAGGCAAAAGTGTTTTTACTTACGTTTCATTGAAGTGTTTCCTGGTCTAGACTAGCAGTTCATGTGCTCCAGTGGTTCTTTGTTCAACTATTTGCTGTCTGGATTTCCACTGGATTAACTTTCATACTAGTGGTTTGCTCCTGTTACTATAAAACTAAATCTTAGGGTCCAAGCTTTAACTTTTAACACAATAAAATTTTTAACCTGACTAGAACGATTTTGTTTTGAGAAAGTACCAACAGCACGAGAAAGGAGAGGATGGAGCAAGAGAAAAGGAGACCTAAAGTCCCTGACACTTGCTAACTAGTAGGAGGCAAAGATACAGAAGAAAGAACTAATTATAACAACAATAAAAGCTAAGTAAAGAAATATCTTTTGAATGATTCACACATCTCCAACACTAGCCAGAGACTGGAACAATGTCTGGTCGCAACGTGTGACAAACAAGATCTGGGGAGTTGAGGAAGGCATTGAGCATTGCAGGTAGGGAGAGGAGCTCGAACCTTGGATCTTAAGTGTGGGAAAGTGGGCGATTCGGATCCGATGTCAGATCAGGCACCTCTTTGTGAGGAGGAATAAAAAAGAAAATCCGATCTATCAGATATGAAGACTTCAGATCCGAAGCTGGATCCAATGATTTTTAGTATTTTTTGTGGAGACTATGAGGACGATGATGTCTTCAGAGACTTAGATGGAGATAGCTTCCTATGCTCCAACAGAGCCTTAGACAATTTACTGGAGGTTTGAGCCCCGAAAGAGGAAGATGAAGGAGGTAATAATCCTTTGATGACTAACTTATTCCTCCTGTCTGCAATAGCCCACAAGTTAAACATGGCACAAACGGTACAGTTCGTATCCAGATGTGCTGATCGTACACAATACACACACTCCCTGTGAGCATCCAAATTCAGAATTGTGTGCCCACAGGAATTGCATTTTTTTAAACACTGAAGGCTTTTCAGCCAGGTATTTTAACAATAACTGAACACTAGAGAAGATCAGAAAAAAAAAATATATATATATATATATATATATATATATATATATATATATATATACACACACACACACACACATACACATTATATATATATATATATATATATATATATATATATATATATATATATATATATATATATATATATATATATATATAACTACTAAAAGGTACATTAAAGGACTACCAGCAATGGTAGTAAAGAATACCCTACCAAACTGGGTAAGAAAAAGAAAATGGATAGATAAGAAAATGGTACCAACAATGGTACATAAAAAAGAATTGCCTTATTGAAGGTAGGGCACACTAACGAAAGAAAACCTGTAAAACTAAGGGGGAGAGTACTATATAATACAGTAATTAAGCAGGAAGAAGAGAGGATTCATGTCTGTGCGAGATGGCAGCAAACATGATCTGAAGTACTGGGGATGGACTTTGGTATTATTATTATGGTAGAGGGAGGAAATCAAGAGTTGGATCCAAAGTACTGCAGAATCTGGCAGAGTCAGATTAGAGGTTGGAGCCATAACCCATATATTGAGGAAGAATGAAAAGGACAACACTAGATCAAACACTGCTCATGATGGTCTTTATGCCGAATTTGTCTCCCACACTGACATTTAGTTTCTGCATGACATGTAAACTCACAACCAAAAGAAAAAGATAAAAAGAAAACCCCAACAAGGCACTTATCTGAAAACCCGCATAAATGAAGACGTGTACGTATGTCACCTTTATGCCCTATGCCGTGAGTAGGTGAGCATGTGTGTGACATACAATGTCCTTAAAAATTCTAAAGCTTTGGTATACGGGCCGGATGTTGGGCTACCCTGGTCAGGGAATATGGCAGGACATCATCAACATAAAAGCTCCTGCTACTGAGATCCCAGGAAAGAAGCAACAGAGGTAGAAGGTAGGGAGGTCATCTCCTGCTTCCCTGGATATTGGGGGAGGAAAAAGAATGCCCACCTTAGTTAGTTAGTTATTTAACAAGTTGGCCTTTATCTTCTCCCAAACTATGAGAAGTGAGAGACTATGAAAAGACATGGAAAAATTTACAGTCAGGGAAGAGAGAGGTCTGTACTTCAAGTACTTAAAACTCCTCCTTTTCTGTGGAGAAACTATTAACTTCTCTAGAATAAAGGATGGGAAACAATGAATACAAATGAGATACACCTGCAACAGAAGATTGCTCATGTGAAGCCCTAGTGGTGGGAGAATCTTTAAGAAGAGAAACTTTCAGTACATTTAAAGGAAGACCTACCTGATGATCTTAGCATCCCTATCATCTTCCAGCTTTCTCTCCTCCTTTCTGGGTTTCAAAGACACAGTCAAAGATAACAAACCTTTCAAAATAAACTTGTTGCATATTTCCTGCAAGGCTTTCAATCCAGACTTATAGCAATTAGCTTCCAAGTGTCACACACCCTGGCATGCAATACACTTGTCTGTTTCTTGAAGAGAACTCTTGTCCCATACTTACTGCTCTTACGGAACCTGAGTTTTTGTCTTTATCCATAGCCACAGGTACAACAAGAGCTTAAAATAAGCAATATTAATAGCCAAAAATGGTAATCTGAAAATTTTAATAAATGCTAATTTTGAGAATATTTTAAGTACCTACAAAAAATGCTCAACTACTTTACAGCTCGGCAATACAGTTACAGTAATGACCAAAATGGTGACCTAAGGCACAGTGCAGGAGGATCAAATGCTAAATATAAGAAAATGTGCTGCAGTTCTGAAAAGGTTTCTGAAAATGTAATAAGCATAATTTGCATGGGAAGAGAGGATTACTGCTTTAGATCTAGCCAGCAGGGACTGGGCAGTGCAATTAATAGCTAAACGTAAAGAATCTTCCTCACAGTGTCTAGTCTTGCTACAAAGAGGACCCTCATTTTCTCACACAGAAGCTGGATTAACAGAGCATGTCATACCAGGACAGTCCGCCCAATGTCATATAAAAAGCCAGAGATTGGCACCATATTAATGCAAATCCAAAAAGATGTACAACTCTTTGTAGATACGTCAAGCTTTAGATACATACTTTGGAAAGCACAGCATCTGGTTTTTGATGGTGTCATGGATCATCTTTATGAAATGAATATTCCAGCTAAACAAAAAGCTTAGAAATCTTCTTCCCTGGTGACAGAAACAAAATAAAAGTAAACACGTATTACTAAAATGCCACACTGACAAACAGCATAACACATTTTCAATGCCACCTTACCCAGTTAATGATTTTGCTGAAACAAACCTTTCTAGCAAGCAAATGACTAAATGAAATTATATAAAATATGAATTAATAATATACACTGCATACTAAGTTCCAACATGTCATTTTTTGTAATACACATTTAAACAAAATGTGCCAACGTGAACATTAAGGAAATGAGATGTACAACATGTGGCATTTAGAAAGAATGAGAAATAAGGATGGCACTCAAACCCAAATCAAAGAATGGCCAAAGTTTTCTTACTAGGGAAACATAAATCTAATCAACAAAGGTGCAAACATGGTAAACAGAATCAAAAGTTAATTTAGCAATCTGGCTCTGTATCAGATGGAAAATGTTGCTCTGGTTGCTTTTCAAATTACTTGATTTAAAACGTATCTAATTTGGGCTTGGAATCCTTCTCATCTCCATTAAGAAACTATATTCTGGGGCTGAACACTAAAAGGTAAAAAATGACAAGGATAAAAGTTACATTTCCCCTCAAAAATCATCTTAACACACACACACAGACACACACACACAGACACACACACACAGACACACACACACACACACACACACACACACACACACACACACACAGACACACACACACACAGACACACACACACACAGACACACACACACACACACACACACAGACACCTACCAAGTTTCAAAGTTTTCAGTTTTCTTGAAATATTCTGCATTCAGTGGTACAACAAAACAATGGGATGGGCTCAATCTCAGAACCAAGTATAGGTCATCAGGTATAGGTCATCAGAAAAAACTGAATCAAAACAATTTAAATAACCCTCCAAAAAGGTCAGATGATCCAATCAGACCAATAAAAACTTGCAATGGCTTACATCACACTTGGCAGAGATGTGGGTGACTTTTTCTGATAAAGTTCTAATGCAATTAAAGAACAAAAGTACATAAAAATTAATTTTTTGTCTGTGGATATTCATCACTGCCAGTGGAGTTTGTTTGAGTCTTCAGTTTTAAGTTGGTTTTGTAGTGTTTTTATAAGTATAGGTCATCTAATACCACTGACTCCACTCAAAATCAGGATTGTCTACCCAATCACATGCCCAGTAATTCTGATATTTAAAACTGGGTACAAATGCAGCCCAAGACTCAAGAAGCAATTAATTTCATAACTGTTGGCCTCAAGTGGTGAAAAAAAATCTTATATTATTGTTGAATTTAGGAATTTCAGCCATCAGGTTTTCCTCTTCGTTGCAGATAAAATACTGCTCGATTGTAATATCCAAGGTACTTGCCAACTCATGCTTAAATAAAGACCACTAACATGGCACCTCTTAAAAAAAAAAAAACCTTTCGCACTTGGAGTTGAACTAAAGTTTTCTGTAATCTATGAAAAAAGTACACAGCTTTGGATCACAAAAGTTGTTGTGCAAAACTTTAGAAATTTCTCCAATTCCCAAGGATTTTAATGCTATATACACAAAAGGAGTAACCATATGCCATACCAGGTCTGACCAAAGAAAGTAAGCAAAACTTTAAGGTGCTTAGAAATAACTGATTGCAATACATCCTTGATAACCAAATAACTTGTCTAATAACAGCATTTAAACTGATCTCAAAGTCTAGGCATTTGTCCACCATGACCTCAATTTCCAAGCATGATAAGTTGATGACAAAATGTGACCATTAACCAAGTACAAATAATGTTCAACTATGCAAAATAAACACGGCTCTTATTGACATTAAGCAATATACTATTTGATGTTGCACAAATATACAGAGTATACTACTACTACTAGTCTCAGTTCACTGCACAAGTTGGTCACCAAGGTAGTCCAAACACTGTGAAATGAAGGAAAGATTAGTTGTATAAAATCTTACCATAACCATAGATGTCGTTCTCTTCCATGTTGCAGTATTTTCACATGAGGTATCCTCCGACTCAGGAGACCCGAACGTCCTTCCTCTACCAAAGCTCAAGTATGGTTGCTGTCAGATGCGTGGGAAGTCACACGCAGGGCCATAAACCACGGGCCATAAATGTGACGTCCACATGCACAGACCTCAGAAAAGACTGCCCAGTCGGACAATAGTCTAAGGGAGCTATTACCAACCCAAGGTACATGCTTGGTTGGTTAGGGGTACGCAGGAAAAAAGTCAGCAATGGTGGAAAGCTTGTTAATATAAAAAAAAAAAATCCCGCTGTAGGCCCTTTCATTATCATAGGACTTGCACACGGGAAGTCTGTCCTATAAATGTGAAAGTGCCAACGTATTCCTGTTATCCATACTCTACTGTTAGGGAAGAAGGTTGTGTGTCTATGCTGTGGTTCTCTATTGTGCGCTGGAACTGTGGGTCACGAAAACAGCAAAGGAAAGGTAGGAACACCACCTTAGCGCCTTTGCTTCTAGCTGTCCGCTTGGAGTACTATGTTTAATTTAATTTATGTTTGACAATCACAGCGGATTTTGAATGGTAGTCTGCTTTTTTTTTTGTTTGTTTGTTTTGGGGGGTTTTTTATATTTCTTAGCTTAGAAGCCTTAGCTTGACTAGTGTTCAAAGCCCGAGATTGTAGTGTTGGCACTGGAAGGATGAACTTGATTAAAGTTTGCTAACAGCTAAATAAGGGTACAACAGTGGTGTTCCCAGCTTAAATGGAATAACAGTCAGCATAAACTAAGATAAGAATTTTAATCATACTGTCTCAGCTAGAGTTGCTTTATTTTATGCATTTATTTAGCTAGTATCTTGGAAGCACATGTGCTTAGATTCTTGAAGGAGGTGGGAAGTCTTTGAAACTTTTGACAAAACAGGTCGAGGTGCTGTTTTTCACATTTGAGGACAGAAGGTTCCAAAGAGGAAGTCCTGTACATGCCTTCTCATCTATAGCCTGTTTAAATCTTGGTCTGGCAAAAATAAATGTCTACTTTGTTCTCGAAGTGGCAATTTAAATTTAAGAAGGGGCATTAACCTACCATAAGTATTTGGAAAATCGGTATGTATAACAGCAAAGCACCTTGGTTACATATAAGCAGTTAGTGGGTCTCGCTTTATTAAAGTGATGTGTCCTAGTATCTCAAGCAGAACAAACCATCTTCATTCTGCCGTTAGATGATTTTGTGTATTGTGAGCTGTCTGGTTCTGATGTTCAGTTTTTATTCTACTTACAACTCCTTCCTGTTAGGAGTGTTCCTGGGTTACCAATACAATTTTCTTAACTGAATATTCATAAGATGATAGGGGGCTTATGCGAATGTTAGCCTTGAGGTCACATACAGAAGATCCCCAAAGAGGCGCGAATGTTAGCCTGAGTGTTCTGAATGCAGAATATGTAATATTAACTGTTGGGAAGAATTGCACGACTGCCTCTTCTAATTTTTTGTTCAACATTATATGTGCAGATATTTAATGTGGTCTTCTCTAACCCCCCCATTACTCAAAAAAGAGGTTTTAAAACCAGGAAATGTAACTAAGCTGCATCTTAGTTAGAATAATGTAAAGTCATTTAAATTAACGCGCAAAAATCAAATGATTTCCTTGTGTTTTCTGCCATGATCTCTAGCTGCTAGTGTGACATCCAGACCATACCTCTCAACTACCCCTGAATTTGACTCAAATTCTAACTTGATCCCTCAATCTCTTCTAAAACTGATGACGTTTGGAGAAATTAGGTGAATTGCCTCATAGCAAGACGTTGTCCCGTTCGATTCTCAGCTAGAGCGCCTTCTGTGTGGAGGCATACGTGAATGGGGCGTGCCTTCGATGAAGGTTGTGCGTCAGGGCTGGTAACCCGGTATGTAAAAATCCACTACCAATCATTAGCGGACCGGAGCTCCGCTGTGGCGACCCCTAACTGGGAAAAGCTGAAAGACACAAACAAACACTTAGTAAATAATGACAATAGTTGTACGTATCTTTTATTTCAGAAAATGAATATTAAATTTCTGTTATTCTGTCAATGTCTCAGCTTGATATTAATATTTCCCCATACCTCTCAAAGCCTAAGAGCTAATGGCCCAAATATAGGGATGCAATTAAAATATTGCTCTTATAAACTTAGAAAGTCAGTAAAACAACAGGGTTTATGTTTGCATGCATGCATTTTTCTGATGGAAAATCAAATGCATGTCATTACTTCAATCCTCAGTGACCTCTCAGAAAACCAAAAATTGTAGGAGGACTAGACCAAAAATATGAGGCAAAAATCTGTACATTCTGAGAAAATTTGGACAGGTGAGGAGTATGAATGTCCCGGATTCATTCTGGATTTGTCCTGGATTCAGAGTTTAGAAAGTTAGATCCTTGACCGAGTGGTGTATGCCCTATTGACAGAAGGGGCTTTTGAAGCTGATTCAATGCTGCAGTTGTTGGGGCAAAGAAGATAAGAAGATGCAGTTTAGTTGCTGCAGCAACAGTTAATGAACGGGGTTGAATAGCACTCCTATAAAAATAAAAATTAAAAAAAAGATGCCTGCATTCTTTAGGGTGGAGTAGTTAACACTAAACTGCTATTCTAGAGCCAAGGTTCACATTGCCAGGTGGTTAGCCTCAACGCCGTTTTTCTTACATACCACACACACTCTCAACTATGGCCAGTTTAGAGTACTATTCAATACTATTGCATGTCATTGGAATGTGGGAGGAAACTGGAGCACCCAGGAGAAACCCACATGAACACAGGGAGGACATGTAGACTCTTCAGAGGAGGCAGCCTAGATGAGAATCGAACCAGAGAACCTCTTGCTGTGAGACGACAAATGCGGTCTACTGTGCCACCCCAAAAATGGGGACAGTCTGAATTAAAAAAAAAACAAGTCAAAGGTCATGATTTCTCTGCTTGCAGCAGCCCAAACATAAATGCTCAAAATTAGCTTATATATCCTGACAGAATGTCAAGATCTGTTTGCTTACTCTGGTCCTTTGTCTTATGGCTTTTGTTAGTCCATCTCTTTTGTATATCTACAGCCTTAAAACTTTTTGTAAGTACAATAGCACATTTAACTGTGAGCTTCTAGTTGAAGTTGTTAGTAAGCCATTATTACATGTTCCACATTTTGCCCATTTGTTCCACATTACGGGACTGCTGTTCCTCATTTTGGAGATGGAAAGTTGAGAGCTATGCCTGTAAAAAGTAAGAACTTAGCAGAAACACTGCTTGTAGTACTTGAAGATTATGCAAGTGATGTTGCAGGAAAGGAAACTAACTCTTGCTGATATATGTTTGCAGACCAAGTGAATTAACTGCTTGGAAGGCAACTAGTTTATAACATGTGTATGAACCTGGGTGTGGTTAGTATTTATTGGGTGACAAGTTCTTTCGATTTATTTGTGATAGCAGGTGCAAAAAAGCATATGACCTAATAATTTGTTGGGAATTACCCTTTAATTTCTGTTTGATGTGTGGTCTTTCCCTTGCAAGTGATGAGGGCTAAGGAAGATTTGATAGCTGCTAAGTAATGTTCTCTAGCTGTCCTCCTTTTTATTATTATTGTAGATCTGTTGGATTCTGCTTTGCACGTGGTGTGTGGAGATCAATTGGTCCTTTCCAGACTTGATTTGTAGTACTTGCTAAGATACACTTGATGCTTAGGTTAGAAATTAGAGATATATGTTAATAATTACATTATTTTAATTACTTTTGTTTGGCAAGAGACATATTTAATTTATTTTTTTTAATACTAGTGGAATGTTGTAGGACTTATGGGTGAACATGCACTCTGAAATATAAAGTTGTTTGTTAGCAGCAGCCTCTAACATCGTCACATTGACTGATATGAAAACTGCCCAAAGTTAATCTTAATCCGCCACTGGCCAGATGCATTTTCTTCGAATGTGGGTTTGAATGCTGATTCAGTGAATGTGAGTTTCAAAGGCAGAGACTTTTAATGCCAAGTCTGTTTTCATTGCGAGACTGTACTGCTTTGTTTAGCAAATGTCTCCGACTGTGCTATAAAATTTGAAATAAAAGTTTTAAATTAAATCCAAATATCTGTAATAAATGAAAAGAAAAAAGTTTGCACATTGACAGTTTTGAACAGCGTTTATGGCAAATGGGGAGAAGTGGGGGAATAGCCATGTAATGGGAGACTGGAATGGCTGGGGGGGGGGGCAAAATTACATTAATTTTGCTTTCATGTAGTAATTGTCTTTGCAATGATTGGGGAGAGATGGGTGAAGGCTGCCAGCCTAGTCAAATAGAATTTGATATATAATTATGGCATCTGTAAATAAATATAATGTACAGGCATGTTTTCTTGAATGTAAAAGAATATTGTGAAATGTGGAACTGCAAAATATGTCAACATTGCACTCTACTGGCCCAGTGAAGCATGTTGTACCCTTCATGTTAGAATTCAGCTCCAGTGCAGCTGGATGAAGATTTCATGCCCATTGTTTTAAGGCTAAAGTTTATGACCAGAATTTAGATGTGGAATGTGCTTTATTGCTCTAGTTTCTGTTAGAATATACATGTGAAATGGCTTCTATTGTTGTACGTTTCTGTGCAGGTGTTAGATTGCTAAATAATGCAGTTTGTGACCTGAGACCTCAGACCAGGTGTTAAGATGATGCAATATGAATACTGGGAAAACTTAAGTGTCAGAAATGATGTAATTTGGGAAGGGCCTTAGAGACATCTTTGTTAGTAATGTTTAAATACTATTTCTCACAAGAGACAGGAAGCATTCCGACTTTGGATATCTAACATAAAAGCACTCTGCCTTATGCTTACATGTAAGTTTTAGCACTGTGATTTCTTGTAGGAATAGTTAAAGCTAGTAAAGATTAATTACGTATTTTTCATTGAAATCAGACCTGTTCTACTATATTATTTTAAGTTTCTGTGTGATCTCTGAACTCTTGGATATCTCTGTGGTGTAGTAGTTTTATCTTGTGTTTTAATTATTTATTATTAAATATTTTTAAAACCTTCTACCCGTGGCTGATGTGTAGAGATAAGCTCTAGAGTACATTGCATATTTATACAGATTATTGTAATAGGCCACTCTAAAGTAAGCCACGACTGTTAGTCATACTACCATTGGATATTAATATTGCACAGTAATAATTGGACACCCTTTAAGGGCCTTTTAGTAGCGAATATTAACTGGGTAGTGGCAGTAATTACTACCATATAGTCTGGGTAAAGGGGCACACAATTGGAGAATCTGTGTCATCCTTTCCCAGGAGTGTCTGTGAAGTTGTGTAAATACTTATCTCAAAGTGTGTGTGTGTTGTGTCAGCTACTTGGCAGGACACGAAGCACTGGTTGGACAGAGAGGGTACTGGAGGTTTTAGCTTGCCCAGTTAGGGACAGACCCGGACTCTATAGCTGTGCCAGTGGGGAGTCTTATTGGGGACCTGGTGAGCAAGGGAGCAACCTGCCCCAGAGTGACTGTGAACACTGTGTGCACTTAAGGGAAATTGTACTGTGTGTATTAGCTATCCTTTTCTCTTTTATGAGACAATCTCCCTAGTGTTAGTGGTGAGGACTGAGGCTCCTTGAAAGCTGGGCCAGGGCTCTGTCGTCACAAGTGTTTGGCAGTGGTGGGATCTACTTCACATACTAATTGGCTTGTAGTGGTGTGGGGTAGAGCGAACCACTGTAGCTTATGTACAGTGATCACTAAAAATGTTTTGTACTCTAAAACAGCCACGCAGTGTATACTCAGAGTTCAGATCACAATTGTTTTATTTTTTTTTTGTTAGCTTAGGGTTAGTCAGGGTGAGCAGGCAGCAAGAGTATGGAAAGCTGACAAGGAGCCAGCTGGCAGAGATGTGCCAGGCTAGGGGACTGGTTTATGGAAACCTGACTAAGCAGACCAGATTGCAGCCTTCAATACAGCTGCATCAGAGAACAGCAGCCTGGAGGACAATCAGACTGACAGTGGAGATACAATATCCTAGGAGAATGGACAGCTCAAACTTTCTGCAGTGGACTTAAAAATCCAGCTGAAGCTAGAGACATGAGTTGGAGGCCAGGCATATGGAACTAGAAGCAGCCGAGAAAATGAGGAGTCTACAAGCTGAGGGAAATGCTAACTCTTCGCCAGAGTCATGTAGGTAATGGGGAAGGGAGTAACTAGACCACAGAAGCACAAAAGGTCAGTAAATTTCTTGCACAGTTTAAAGAGGGGGATAATTTTTATAGCTTCATTCATATGTTTGAGAGGGTATGTAAACAGTATGAAGTTGACCAAGGGTTCTGGGTATGGTTCCTGACCCCCTTACTCCATGGTAAAGCTATAACTTCTTTAGCAAAAAATGCATGACACTGACTGTTTTGATTATACTGCTATAAAAAGACATGTATTAGAATGTTTTAAGCTAGCACCTGAAATGTATAGGAAAAATTTTTGAAAGCATAGACGCTAGGCAAATGAAAATGTATGTGAATATGTTGTTGAACTGAGCACTTATTTTCATAGCTGGGTGAGTGGATGTCAGGTCACCACTTTTGAAGGGCTGGCAGACCTTTTGGTAAGGGAACAAGCCCTTAGGCACTTTGCCTGAGGACATGAGGATCTGGTTAGCTGATAAAGTGTGTTACTTCAGAGGAGTTGGGGAAGAAGGGAGACCTATATCTAGCAAGCAGGGCAGCCCTGCACAGGAAAGGGACCCCCAGTACTGCTCATGGGTCTAAAGGAACCCATGGTAGGCAGCACAGACTGCCCCAACAGAATCCGCCAGAAGCAGGGAAAGCCACTAGTACAAATACATATACAGGAGCTAGGGTTAAATGTTTTGAATGCAACCAGTGGGGCCATGTGGCAAATAGGTGTCCACAGAGGCAAGATGGGGAACCAAAGGTGAGGGAGCCAGTAAGTGGTAAAGACAAAACGCCAATAGTGGGTTGTCTTGAGACAACAGGAGTATGGAACTACCATCCTGCAGAAGTCCTTAGAGGAAGGATTTGGATGAGGCAGTACTATGTACATGCAGTGAGGCTAGGATACAAGCATGTGGGTCTGGTAGCCTGGGGGAGACCCAGACAGACTGCATACTTGCAGGCAGGACTGCTGAGGTGGTTACTTCAGGGAGTGAGCTACGCAGTAGCAGTGAGACTGAATGTGAGCCATAGCTGCTTGTGGGTACTGATGTTCCCTTGGACAGGGTAACTGCAAAGGTGGAGGTCAGTAGTAGTACTCAGGCTGACAGTGAGGCACCGCATTCAGAGGATGCCAGGCGTCCTGTGGAAGGGGAGCTGGGAAGGGTTACAAGGACAGACTTGAGACAGGTTCAGCTCTCAGACCCTACATTGCAAGGCCTAAGGCAGGTAGCTAGGGAGGCACCTGATTCTCAAGGGAAGGGGGAATCTGTATACTGGAAAAAAGGGTTACTGTACAGAGTGTGGACCCCTGAGGAAGGGCTAGAAGGAGATATTACAGCAGTTGGTAGTGCCTAGAGCTTACTGTCTGGCGCTTCTAGCCATAGCCCATGATATTCCATTTGCAGGTCATATGGGCATAAAACGTACAAAGAGGCATATTATGCAAAACTTCCACTGGCCTGAAATTTCCAGAGATGTAACAGGGTTACTGCAGGACCTGTGAGCAGTGCCAAAAGGTAAGCAAGGCAGGAGACAGGGTGAGAGCTCCTTTGATGCCTTTGCCTGTCACTGTGGAGTTGTTTCATAGGTTCATAGGTAGGTACTGGGCTATTGGCCCTAGGGCCTATATAAGCCTAGCCAAACGGTACCCTGGCTTATGACACACAAGAAAATTATTTTCCTGTGTCCCTGTCAAGCAGCGCCACAGAAGTGATCCCCGGGGTGAATTTCCCATCTCCCATCCAATCATCAAGATTTTTTGGAGAAGTGCTAGGAGCTTGTTTTTTATATATAGATAGGTAGTTCGTTCCAGAGTATGGGAAGTCTCTGGGACAGGAATGTATCCCTCCAGCATGTTCTGTTTATTGTGGTGACAAAGTTTAGGTCCCTAGAGCGTGTAGCTCAGAGGGATTGGGATTTCTTTATGTGGAGCATGCCCAACAGCTCTGGGTTTGACATAGCTTTGTATAGTAGGCAGAGATAGCTTTGTATAGTAGGCAGAGATCGCCTCTGACTAGGCGATATGCGACAGAGCAAAGCTGGAGTTTTCTGAGACTGTCTGCATAGGGCATCTGTTTGAGGCAGGTAATCCTCTTTGTGAGGTATTTTGTGGCCTTTCCAGTTGTTGTAGATGTCTTGTGAGGTACATACCAAAAGGGGTGTTGTACTCTATAATGGGTCTAATGATTGATGAGTAGAGGGGAACAATGACCTCTTTTTTCCTGGATTAGAAACCTTTTGTGATGAAGTGTGCCATGTAGAAGGATTTCCTGACTACTGTGGCAATGTGATTATCAAAGGAGAGACTACTGTCCACTTGTGTCCCAAGGTCTCATCACACTTTCGGTGTTAAGTAGACTACCGCCTATGTGGTAGTTCATGGGTACAGAGTTTTTACCAAAAGGGATGACAATGCACTGTTTGGCACCGAGCTTGAGGCCATGGCTTTGACACCAAGCATCTGTCTTAGTGAGGCCCTTTTGTAGGATGTCCACATCGTTACGAGTTTTGATTATGGCTCCTAGTTTGCAGTCATCTGCGAACTTTGTTAGCCAAAGACCTTCTGTGTTAGCCTGTACTACACAGCTGTAGCTACCAAACAGGAGAGGACCTCGGACTGAGCCCTGTGGAACTCCACTTGTCACTGGTCCGAAGTTGGATTTAGAGTCTGCTACTTTCACAGTGTGGGTTCTGTCAGTGAGCCAGTTGGGAACCCATCTTGTGACATAAGGATTTATACCTAGTTTAGTGAGTTTGTCTATAAATCCAGAGTGGGGGATGGTGTTGAAAGCCTTGGAGAGATCTAGATAGGCTGTGTGAACCACCTTACCCTCATCTACGGCTTTGGTGACAGCTTCAAAGAAAACGTCGATCAGGTTTAGGAGACATGATCTGCCTTTTACAAACCCGAACTGGGTAGGGTCCAGAGTTTGGAGATTACCAATGTCATTGTTTATAAGTTCCATGATACGCTCCATAGCCTTGAGACCAGGCTCGTCAGGCTAATGGGTGGTAGTTCCCGGGGTCTGTGGTGGCTCCCCCTTTGTGGAGTGGGATAATCTTTGCTGTGCAACATTCAGTGGGCACAAAGCCTGAGGTGAGGCTATGATTGAACATGGTACTTAGGTGGGATTCCAGTTCGTTCTGTAGCACATGTAAAACGCAGCCTGGGATGTTGTCAGGTCCCATGGATGCTGTGTTCTTGGCTTTGGAGAGTGCATTTTTTACCTGCGCAGCCATGACTACAGGTACTTTGCATTTTTCCGGTATAGAGATGGGCCCTTTAGGGGATGAGAGAGAGGTAAAGTTAGCACTGAACCTATCTGCCAGGATGTCGGCAATATCAGTTGGTTCTCTACATTTAGTGCCATTGTGCTGCAACTCAGAGCAGATCTGAGTGTTGCCATTGAAATTCTTGACATCGCTATAGAATGCTTTGTGGTTGTCTTTAGAATCAGTGGTGATTTTGTTTTTGTAACTAGCTTTGGAGGATTTTATGAGGGATCTCAGCTTCTTACTGAGGCTGACCACGGAGTTCTTCCAATCATGGTATTTTACTCTTTTTTGCAACAGTTTCTTTCTTCTGTTGTAGAGTTTGTTTATAGCAGGGGACCACCAGAGTGGCTTCATCTTGGTTCTGTTAGGGATTGCACGATCCATGCACTCGTGTAAGTGCTTATAAAGTGCAATTGTATAGGATTCAGCAGTCGTATCTCTATAGTCCGTCAGCATGAGTGTCGTGAAGTTTGTCACTTCTGTCTTAAGAAGCATGAAGTTGGCTTTGGAGAAATCTTTTACGGTGGTTTCCCTAATGGGAGGTGGGGGTGGGATGTGGATGTCTAGGGTGATTTGCTTGTGGTCAGATCTGACTAAAGAGGAACTGACCTCTGGTGTGGAACACCGGTTGCCCATGTTAGTAATGACCAGGTCTAGGATATTGCTGCCCCTGGTGGGGGTGTGGATAAGTTGATCCAAGGCATTGGAATTTATGAATTCCACAAAACATTGAGCACAAGAGTTGGTACACGCGTAGTTTTCCCAGTTAATAGTGGGGTAGTTGAAATCGCCCATTATTACGGTGTTGGGTTGTACCCTAATATTTTCCAGTGTATCAAGAAATGAGGAGTGGGGATCCTGGGGCATGGGGGATATGTCGCAAGCTACAATTTGCTTTGCTGTCTTGCCCAGAGTTAGTTGCACTTGGAGAATCTCAGATGCATTATGTTGAGCAACTAGCCTGGAGGTGTGGATATCCTTAATGAATATGGACACGCCTCAGCCTTTAGTGCTTCGGTCCAGGTTAGGTGGCCGAAAGGTGTGGTATGAATTATAGCCTGGTAATGCAGGGGTGCTCTCTGGTGCCTTGAACCAGGTCTCTGTCACTGCACAGATGTCGATGTTCTCCATTTTAAGGAGTGCCTCGAGTGAGTGCATTTTGAGGTTTAGACTTCTAGCATTAAGTAGCATTACTCTCAGATTTTGTTTGCTTGTACCCGTTGTGGTGAATTTGTCATTTGAATCTTTCCTAAAAAAGGCAATATAGGGGTGGCAGGATCCTTAGCCAGTTATCTGGAATCCCAAGGGCGACAGGTGCAGGCCATCTCTGACAAAGCATCGTGGTCTGTCAATCGTGTCATCCCAGGCAGACAGATAGTGGATCCCCTTAGAATGACAACCAGAAGCTTAGCCAATTGTTGAAGTTAATCATTTTGTCCTTGTACTGTGGTATCATTCTGTGTGATGGCAGGCTGCTACCCAGGGCTAGGGTCATACCTACAAGATCAGAAAGCTCCTCCATGTCACTTTTCACGTAATCCAGGGAGGTACGTCTCAGGTCATTCACACCAACATGGACAATGACAGACTCAAATTTGTACTTGCTGTGGAGTGACCTGAGTGCATGCGTTATGTGGCGGATCCTGGCAGCAGACATTAACTTTCTCCTTGTTTAGCCTGGTAAGTGGAACATCAGTGTGCCTGACTATAGAGTCACCTATGACTAGAGTATTGGGTATGTTGTTATGACTTATGGGCTAAGGTTGAGTGGCACACCGAGTTTGTGGGCTATGTGTCATTTGGGTTGTGTTGGGGGGGTGGAGGTTGCTTGCGCTTCTGCTTTTGAGGTCCCTGTTGCTTGGGTATATTTTTTTGAGAGCCTCCACGAATGTAGGTGTGTGTGTTTTGTGTTTCTATGTGTGGGAAGCTATGGATATTGTGGGTCCTCTGAGTACCCCCAAGTTCCACAGGGAAAAGTATATCCTAGTGATTGTAGATTATGCTACACGATACCCTGAGGCAGTGGCTTTGTCCTCCATTGAGGCTGAAAAGGTGGCAAATGCTTTGCTAGAGATTTTCAGCAGGGTAGGTTTCCCAAAGGAAATACTGTCTGACAGAGGTGCCAATTTTATGTCAGACTTGCTGGCTTGTCTGTTGAAGTCCTGTGAGGTGAAGCACATGAAGACCACCCCGTACCATCCCCAGACTAATGGTCTTGTTGAGAGGTTAAACTCTACAATCAAGTCCATGCTACGGGCCATTTACAGATCAGTTTTAGAAAGAGTGGGAAAAATATTTGCCCCAAACGTGTTTGCTTACAGAGAGGTTCCCTAGGAATCCACAGGTTTTTCACCCATGAGTTGCTGTATGGGCATAGGGTGAGGAGACCTCTAGATTTAATTTGAGATGAGTGGGAAGAGTGCGAGTCTCACAAGGAGTCGGTTGCGGCATATGTCCTGAACCTCAGGACAAGGCTCAGAGAACTCATGGGCCTGGCCCAACAGAACCTGGCAGAAGCCCAACAACAGAAAAAGGTGTGGTATGACAGGAATGCTCGAGCTAGAAAGTATGCTGTAGGGCAGCAGGTGATGGTTCTCATTCCTGTCAGACGCAACAAGTTGCAGGAAGCTTGGGAGGGACCCTACAACGTGGTAAGGAAGGTAAATGATGTTAACTACATGGTGGAAGTGCTAGCCAGATGGCAGGGGCACAAATTGTACCATGTTAACATGATGAAACCTTACCATGATAGGGAGGCCCTTGTACTGAGCATTTGCAATGAATTGCAGGAGGAGTCTGAGGGAGATCTGGGGACTGATTATCTCAGTGAGGCTCGGGCTGACACCTCGGTGGAAGGAGTAGCAATGTACCAGCAGCTATCTCCTACCCAGGTTCGAGAAATCCGAGCAGTGTTGCAGGAGTTTGGGGACATGTTCACCTGGAAACCAGGGAGCACCCACCTGGTGCAGCACCAGGTGGATACAGGACCCCAAAGGCCTATCAGACAAGCCCCTTATAGGATGCCTGAGAGAGTCAAACAGACTCTGAAGGAAGAGGTACAGGAGATGTTGGAACTAAGGTGTGATTCAAGAGACCAACAGTCCCTGGGTCTCACCAGTGCTGTTTGTGCAAAAGAAGGATGGCAGCACAAAGTTCTGTGTGGATTACAGGAAATTAAACAGTCACACAGAGTCAGATGCTTACCCCATGCCTAGGACAGATGAGGCCCTAGAGCAGCTGGGTGGGGCTAAGTATCTTACAACCACTGATCTTACCAAGGGTCACTGGCAGGTGCCCTTGACTCCCAGTGCTAGAAAGAAATCAGCCTTTGTGACTCCTTTTGGCTTGTATGAGTTCACAAAGATGCCCTTTGGGATGAAGAATGCCCCAGCGACTTTCCAGAGGATGGTAGATCATATCTTAGCAGGAGGGTTTGCCTTTGCTTAAATGGATGATATTGCTATCTACAGCCATTCCTGGCAAGAGCATCTTCAGCATGTCAGGGAGGTGCTGGGCAGACTACAGAGGGCAGGGTTGACCATTAAGCTGAGCAAATGTCAGGTTGGTATGGCAGAGGTCACCTACATAGGACATAGAGTGGGGAGTGTTAAGGTAAAGCCAGAACCTGCCAAAGTGAAAGCTATTCAGGCATGGCTTGCAACTGTTACCAAAAAAGCAGGTGAGGGCATTCTTGGGGACAGCAGGGTACTAGAGAGCATTTGTTCCCAATTATAGTAACATAGCTGCTCCCCTCACAGACCTGACAAGGAAGAACAGGCCAGATAATATAGTGTGGACCCCAGCATGTGAGCAGGCACTTCAGAAGCTTAAGGAGGCTTTGGGAGGACCTCCTGTGTTAGCCAGTCCAGACTAGAGCGAAGAATTTGTTGTGCAGGTGGATGCTTCAAACTACAGGGTGGGGGCTATACTTAGCCAAATTTCTTCAGAGGGAGAAGAGCACCCAGTGGTTTATCTCAGTCGTAGGCTCCAACCCGGGGAGGAATGCTATGCAGCGGTAGAAAAGGAATATCTAGCCATAGTGTGGGCACTACAAAAACTTCAGCCTTATCTGTATGGAAAAAAATTCACTGTGATGACAGATCACAACCCTCTAACATGGTTAAACAGAGCCAGTCAGCAAAATGCCAAGTTGCTAAGATGGAGTCTGGGGTTGCAAGCATATATGTCAATGCAGCACCACAGAGGGAGTAGCAATGCCAATGCAGATGGGCTCTCAAGACAGGGAATGGGGTGTGAGATACACCCAGAGAGACCTGACACTCTCAAGTGATGTTTCTCAAGGGGCACTTGAAAAACTTGCTTGAGTTACCCAGGGGTGAAGAGATGTGACAACTGGGGACAGATGGGCGAAGGCTGCCAGCCTAGTCAAATAGAATTTGATATATAATTCTGGCATTTGTAAATAAATGTAAAATAATATTGTGAAATGTGGAACTGCAAAATATGTGACAACATTGCACTCTACTGGCCCAGTGAAACATGTTGTACCCTTTCATGTTAGAATTCGGCTCCAGGGCGGCTTGGTGAAGATTTCATGCCCATTGTTTTAAGGCTAAAGCTTATGACCAGAATTTAGATGTGGAGTGTGCTTTATTGCTCTAGTTTCTGTTAGAATATACATGTGAGATGTCTTCTATTGTTGTTAGTTTCTGTGCAGGTGTTAAACTGCTAAATAATGCAGTTTCTGGCCTGAGAACTCAGAACAGGTGTTAAGATGATGCAATATGAATACTAGGAAAACCTAAGTGTCCAAAATGATGTAATTTGGGAAGGGCCTTATGTTTGTTAGTAATGTTTAAATACTATTTCTCACAAGAGACAGGAAGCATTTTGACTTTGGATATCTAAGTTATCAGCACTCTGCCTTATGCTCACATGTAAGTTTTAGCACTGTGATTTCTTATCGGAATAGTTAAAGCTAATAAAGATTAATTAGGTATTTTTCTTTGAAATCAGAACTGTCCTACTGTATTATCTTAATTTCTGTGGGATCTCTGAACTCTTAGATATCTCTGTGGTGTATTAGCTTTGTCTTGTGTTTTAATTATTTATTATTAAATATTTTTAAAACCTTCAACCTGTGGCTGATTTGTGTAGTGATAAGCTCTAGAGTACATTGCATATTTATAGAGTTTATTGTAATAGGCCACTCTAAAGTAAGCCTTGACTGTTAGTCATACTACCATTGGATATTAATATTGCAAGTAATAATTGGACACCCTTTTAAGGGCCTTTTAGTAGCTGATATTATAACTGGGTGGTGGCAGTAATTACAACTGTATAGTCTGGGTAAAGGGGCACACAGTTGGAGAATCTGTGTCAGCCTTTCCCAGGAGTGTCTGTGAAGTTGTACAAATACTAATCTCAAAGTGTGTGTGTGTTGTGTCAGCTACTTGGCAGGGACACGAAGTACTGGTTGGACAGACAAGGTACTGGAGGTTTTAGCTTGCCCAGTTAGGCCGAGACCTGGGCCCTATAGCTGTGCCAGTGGGGAGTCTTATTGGGGACCTGATGAGCAAGGGAGCAACCAGCCCCAGACTGACTGTGATCTCTGTGTGCACTTAAGGGAAATTGTACTTTACTGTGTGTATTAGTTATCCTTTTCTCTTCTATGAGACAACCTCCCTGGTGTTAGTAGTAAGGATTGAGGCTCCTTGATTGCTGGGCCGGGGCTCGGTCGTCACAGCCTTATTACTAGATATTCTAACGGATAAGTGGCTGAAACTTGGCACAACAAAAGAGCTGATGCATGATATGGGAAGTGATCAGAGTACTCAAGACATGTCCAACATTTTGGTGCACAACACTAAACAGGCACGGTCCATAGTTTCTCAAAGAGGAAAAAAGAGAAAGTACTGTGATGAATACATGAAATATGGATTTTTGTATGTGGGAAATGAAGACTGTCCTAAGCCCTAATGCGTGGTGTGTGGGTAAGTGCGGTCAAATGGTAGCATGAAACAATCCCTACTTTTATGATTTTTAGAAACAAAACATGCTAACTATAAAAACAAGGAATACAGTTTTTTTTCAAATGGTTAGCGGAAAATAACAAAAGATCGTATCTGACATCATACATCCTATCAGGCAACAAAGATTACAAAAGCACATTTGAAACTAGTTACCATATTAGTTACCATATCACAAAATGTGGTAAAAGTCATACTACAGCTGAGAATCTATATCTCCCTGTAAAACAGATGCTGTTTGACGTATGCTTGGAGAAGAACATGTGCTGAAAATGAACACCATCCCTCTTTCGAACGATACAATATCTCGAAGAACTGAAGATATGTCTGATGATGTTGAGATGACTGTTTGTTTGTGTCTTTTGGCTTTTCCAAGTTAGGGGTCGCCACAGCGGAACTCCGGTCCGCTAATGATTGGCAGATTTTTACGTGCCAAGTTGCCAGCCCTGACACACAACCTTCAACGAAGGTACGCCCATTCACGCATGTCTCCACACAGAAGATGCTCTAGCTGAGAATCGAACAGGACAACATCTTACTGGGAGGCGACAACGCTACCGCAGTACCACCACCACGGGCTAGATGTTGAGATGATAGTAATAGGTAGAATTAAAAGCAAAAGCATTAAAATTTTCACTATTCAAGTTGATGAAATCACAGATGTTGCCAATTGTGCTATTTAGCTTATTATTGCAAGGTATTTGAAAGATAATGAAGTTGAAAAAACTTTTGCTTTGTCATCCTCTGTCACATCGCACAAGGGGTGAAGATACATTTAATGTTATTGATTATTTCAAAGAAAAGGAGATTAATTGGTGTAATTGTTGAGGTTTATGCACCGATGGTGCCAAATGTACGTCGGGGATTTACTCTGGTCTTTGTGGTGTTGTCATGAAGGTAGCTCCCAATATAAGCTGGAGCCACTGTTGCATCCACAGACAAAGTTTAACATGCAAGAACCTACCTGGTGGTTTTGGATGAAGCTGTGAAAGTGGTGAATTTTATAAAGTCGAAGCCCAGAAACTCAAGAATTTTCAAAGCTCTATGCGAAGAGATGATGAGTCCTCAATTCTACGTTGCCCCTTCATACAGAAGTAAGGTGGCTTTCTCATGGTAAGGTACTTACATGGCTGTTTTGAACTTAGACATGAAGTCCAGGTGTTGTTTTGAAGATCATCCTTGCTTCCAAGTTACATGACTGTAATTGGCTTCAGGCGCTTCCATATTTATCAGATATTTTCCAGAATATAAACAAATTAAATTTGACACTTCAGAATAGCTCAATAATTATATTCAATGTCTCAGACAAAATTGAATCTATGATTAAAAAAATAGATTTT